>NW_010107430.1:0-5315 GCF_000699245.1 Pterocles gutturalis | reverse complement strand
CCCAAAAAAAAAAATTCCTGGGAGTAAGTACCATCATTACCACCGTGGCCCTTCTGCATTTTGTCAAGAAGGCAGTTGTGTCAAGGAGTTTGAGGCATGCTCCAGGAGTGGCCAGGAGGTCAAGCTGATCGGGACACTTGGGTGGAGGAATGCTGTGGTCCTGGGTTCCAGAGGACTTGAGCATGAGCATGCCTGAAAGGCCGCTTGGGAGTCCCAGGTGGAAAAGGAACTAACTCCAAGGCATGAATCATGAGAGGCAAACGCAGTGCTTTGAGGTTTAAGCAACTGGTTAGCAGACATCTTCTGAATCACACTTGTTTGTTCACATGCTTAAATTTCACCCAAGTTCCACGTTTCACACTATCCAGACCCTCTTATTGACCGAAACACAAGTACCGACAGAGACATCTTTGTGCTCACCGAAGTATCTTTTTATTTATGTAAAAAACAGCAGCAGTTGCTGAGGACAGTTAATATTGAAAGCATTGAGCTGTTACCTTCAAAGCATAATCCTCGTCATACCTCCACCGACAGATTGATTATTCAAGGTATGGTGCACCTATGGTTGGGAATCATACTGCGAGGCTTAGGGCTTTACACTGAAACTGCCCTGTCTGTAGACAAACCCCAAAGGAGGAATTGTGCTAAATGCTGTTTTCACTTCACAATATTCCTGAGGTGAAAATATAATTTTGCAGAAGTAAAATATTTATTTTGACATTGTGACTAATGTGTTCCACTCCATGACAGAAATGTTAGTGGAAGGCCTTACTAACTAGTTGTGGTAAACTCCGGACCAAAGACACGTTGCTTTAGAACTTCCTTATTCTGGGCATGTTCTGTTTAGGTCTTTACGAAATCTCTACAGTTCCAACAAGAAGATGTACTTTTGTCTCTAAACAGCCCAGTGGTGAGCTGTTTATATTATCACCTATAGCAGGAAAAGACCTTCCACTGGACTTACCAGGAATACAAGAAAAAAAGGTGATTTTCTCTTATTTCTTCTGTTTTCATAAGCCTATTTACTAAGATCTGGTGGCACACCTTGTAACTCCTAGTTAGGTATTCAGAATAGCAACATGACTATAAGTTAAATGTAATTTGTGAAACATATGCCATTATTTGATAAAAAATGCATGTAGTCAGAATCATATGATGATATAATTTGCATAGATGTAAAACCTGAATTTATTATACACAACATATATTTGTAAAAGTAGACAGTCACCTGGTTTCTCCTCACTGGTTTAATCTGGCAGTCCCTCACTAGAGGCAACAGAATTTTTAAAAGCAGCCAAGACGAACCAGACACCAAGGGGAAGGAGAAAAGAAGAACAGACAATGTGCAAGAAAAGTAGTTCACACAAATATTAATACAACTCCTTCAATCCTCTCAAAAATGATAATTTCAGACTGACAGAAGATGGAGAGGCAGTCAGGCAGAACAGAAGTGAGTTTGATGTCATTGATACATCTGCAACAGGTTGATCTTCTCTTTCATACAGCTGAAGTTTTAAGAGGAAATCTACAGGATAAAGTTTACTTTTGTAGGTAATCAAAAGATCTCATGTGACAGATACGTGGAGCAGAAAGTAGTTACCATCTTGGAGAGAAGCTGAATGGACTGAGGTACTGTGTAGCATCAAGGCCCAGAAACACAAACTTTCAGTGAATGACTGGAGGAAACTTAAGCCAGTCTGCAGACAGACAGATGAATTTGTTATTATTGACATGATGCCCATTTCAGTGAACAAATTTTCAGGACAGAGATTCAGGTAGTGAGGTGGCATAGGCCTAAGCTCAGGAGATTGTTGTCTAACCAACAAAGAGGAGAATAATCAAAAGTCTGCAGAAGTACACTGAAAGCAGCAGCCACATTCAGAAAAAGTCACCTGAGTGTCTTCCACTGAGCCACCAGCAAGATGAAACATCACACAAGGTTACGATACAGCAGATAATGGCCACCTGCATTTAAAATATGCATAGAAGGACACTCCGGCATGGTTGTATTTGTTCACTGCCATTTTTATCTACAACAGATAATGCTAATACTGGTTGGAACGCAGTTACACAAACCAAGTCTTAACATTTCATCAAGCTGCTGAGACAGCTATGTGTAGACCATGATAATAAGCAGCTTTTTTTGCTATGTTTTACAAGTACTAACACATAAATAGGTTAAAAAAAATAGGCTGCTGGTTTTGTACATTAAGAGGGAAAAAAGACTCAAATGTTGTCTTGTTTCTGATGTGCCTGGCTTAAAGCAAATTGCAAAGAAAGCAAGCAATCATAACAAGTGATAGGTGGTATGTAGTGTTTTTCACTGCTATAGCATTAGCCATGTACTTAATAAGGTACATATTACTTGGGAACGACCTAAGTATCTGAGCATTACTGAAAGTTTTTTTTATCATCTGTAATTTCAGGGAAAAGATGGCCTTCTCTATCAACCATGGTCAACATAATTTTCAAGTATACACACGTTCATGTAGCATTTCTTCTTAATAATGAACATTTCATTTCAAGCCCCAGCTAACATCAGATACAGAAAAAAAATCTCACATGTATTTACTTAGTTCCTGGATCTATGTGGATGCTTTTAACCCCACTCTACTCCTCGCTCTACTTTACTTCCCACCCCTCTCTACTCATGTCTAAACATAAAAATATTTACATGTCTGAAAGGAACTGGGAAGCATCTCTGATATTTCCCAGAGGATCCGATAGCTCTTCTCACACAAAAGCATATTTCCACATCATTATGTCACAGTAGCACTTCAGTAAGGGGCACCTCAGGAAGGGCCGCTGACATAGTTTCAATTAGCAGATTCACCACTTTCACTACCTCACTTGAAAGTGAAAGATTTGAATAGAAATATTTTCAGTAAATATTGTCCTTCACTTGAATAAGTTATGTCTGTAGTCCTTATAGGATAGGTCATCAATAACGGTCCCTAAAACTCACGGGACTTTGAAATCATGTGGATTTCTGGTGTTCCTTAGCAGGTTCTAAATCCACGAATTCATGAGTGGCTTATTGTGACTCATATGCCACTTTCATTTTTGGCAGGTAATGGTATTGGAGAATGATTATTTGAATGAGATCTGCACCCACTTCCCTCAAATCAGGACTCTAAAAAAGCTCAGAATGGAGCTGTCAGCATAAATACATAAAAAATATATGTGAACACTTATTCTGTATAGGGTTTTGACTGTACAATTCCAGCCATCAGGAATGAGCAGGATGAGCAGGACTTTCTATAGCTCCTGCAGAAGGCTGGGCAAGCAAACATCTGGGGGTGGACACTGAGGAAGAGGAAATATCTACGTGTCAGTAATAGGAAAGTTATATTGTACACCTGCTTTTTAGGCATGCCATCTGCACTCAGTCATACCATCATATAGCTTTGATGACATGCCACAACTAAAGGGCAGGCAATATACTTCTTGCTTCATTGACATGAATGACACAACTTGGGAAAACTCACTGCTTAATGATACAAATCAAAACTCTCAAACACCCTATATGGTTGTCCCACATGTTTTTCAATGTTTAGACCCATGCTAAGCCTATTGATACTGAAAGCACTGAAGAAGCATTACGGTAAAAACCGATGCACACTAGGTAAGCAATAGCACCTTACCTATACTCATGCTGGACTTCTCATTATATTTTGTTGGCCTGTAACTACACCCTAACATCCACTATATATTGTTTACAGTAACCCAGTAACGAGCAATTCTGTTCCCATTACTGCTCACAATCTCATATTAAATGTTCCGTGTTTCCAAAGTAAACTGCTCCATGTATTTGAAAGGTACCACAACACTTTTTAGAGAGCTGGATAGATCTCATATTTAGAAAAGGAAATGTGATTTAAAAAAAAGTGTGCGCATTTTGACTAATATATAAAATTGATGAAAAATAAGGTTTATATTACATTTCTTTTTTAAAGAAGCATTTTCCCTAGTGCACTTGAGGATCTTTAAGATGGAGCTCAGTTTGAATTCAGTTTCAGACCCAGATCTACTCTTAAATCCATGTGTGGCCTCAGGCAAATGTGTTAATTTTCCTGTTTCTGTTTCCCTGCCTTTAAAGTGGGGATAACGCGACTAACCCAAATAGCTTGACTGCAATTTATAAGAATGAGTAACTTGATTATTAGATTTCTGAGACATGAAACAGTATTATTATTAGGATTCACTGACCAGCCAGTCAGAAGAGTGTGATACAAATAAAGGGGATGGGTCTTTGACAATAGAAGGACGCCAGTTAGTCAGTCAGTTTGAGCAGCTGTGCGAGGAGGCAGCTAGATCTAGGGAGCAGATACTTGGACTTGTAAAAGTGAGAATGTCCCCTTTGTACCGGCTTTCTATTTATTACCCCGTGGTACCTAAAGACCATAAAAAGCTAAGTCCTCTCTGAGAAATGAATAGGTCCAAAGCACCACAACAAATCAGCTGCAGGCAAGTAAATTTTTATCTGTGTAAGAGAGTTAGATCTTATTTTCTACCGGAAATGTCATAACTGATTAAAGACTTAGCATTTCTATTTAAAATGAGAGAGCAGTGGATGATACATTTTAAAGAGAGAAAAAATCAGAGGCCTGATAACATGGAGATAATGGGGTAAATAAATTTCTGGAGTTACTGCAGTAATTTGGTACTCAGCATATTGGGTCCAAATTTATACCACTGTACACAGTATATAACTATGACAAAAATACTCTCCCCACTGGCAAGGTCAATATTATTAATTGTTATTCCTATTATTAACCTTTGGGCTTGTGTATCCTCCACAGATTAATGATTATTCAATAACTGTGCTACAAGGTTGCACTTTCTAATACCAATTAATAGGAGGGTGTACCACTGTTTAACTATCAACAGCATTGACAGATCAGCTTCATGGTCTTGTTTCTAAGACACGGGAAGGTGCCTACAGGAATTGTACCTATCAATTCCTAGAGCTGAAAGAGGAAAGCTGCCTCAAAAGTCAAAACAAATAAAAACCGGAGCTCGGGCTGACATCCAGGGTCCTCTCTCTTCTCAGTCATCTAGGGAATAAGAAACAGCCTCAGCTGTAGAAGCTGCACTCACTGCCAGGTTCACTCTCCAGGAACTCCACTTCCAAATCCTGCATCAGCGAAGATGGGAAAGAGGTCTCAAAAACAAAAGAAGAGAGAACAGGTCCTTCCCCAAGGAGAAGTTACACGAATAAAGGCAATTCTCAAACAGCGTTACCGAGGAGCACATGGTGCCAGGTGACACACCGGCCGAGAGAAACGGGGCTGATGCGCGGCGAGACCCCGCTC
>NW_010107429.1:0-16429 GCF_000699245.1 Pterocles gutturalis | reverse complement strand
CCCGAGCCAAGGGCTAACCCACCACAATTATGCATTTAAACACTCTTTATTTAAAATGTTTTTTTATTGCCTGAAGTGTTCTGATACTCTAATTTTCCATTCCAATTTGAAAGGAAGACGAAATGTTAGCATTTCCCAAATGGTGACAGCATTGTTTTCCCAATCCACTGAGTTACAGTTAACCAAAACCAGTCTCTCCATACCAAGGTCAAGTCTTTTAAACAATAAGAATGGTGATCTCCCCACTTTTAGTTCCAAAGAAACCAGGTCAGGAAAATCACTGTAAACAATTTTTAATAAAGCACAAACAGTAGGCATCATAGCCAAAACTGGAATGCCAAATGACTTATACTTTATCTGTGCTAGCCAAAAGACCAAGGAATGGCTCCGTTCTCAAGCTGTTGGGACAAATGTAAACCTGCCCCTGTATTGACACCAGGGAATCATACAGTAGATGGTGTCATGATTCATGTATAAAATGAAGAAAAGAGCCTAGAAGGAAAGCCATTCCTCTTTTTGTTCCATCAGTGACAAAACCCAAATACCTATGATGCTGTCTGGTCCTTCCAACTGAAAATATTTTATTAGCTAAAATAAAATAAAAGAGACTTGGACAGTCTTTCAGTTGAGTCCCCCATGTTCACAGACAAGCATGCCATGGATAAGGTTCAGAAGATTCAGCACATTCTACAACTTTATCTTCCTCATTACCATTGTTTTATACACATTTTTCCTTTCAGTAAAAACAAAGCCCAAAGCCAGACAAGAGATTTTTCACCAATATCTTTGGTTGCATATGTACTCAGAAGCAACCATAAATTTCTCTTAGACAATTACTTTTTGAAAGAGAAATGAAAGTTCCACTGGAATTCTTCAATTTTTTTCTGAGCTTCTGTATTTTGCATTTATTCTTACATCTTTGTGGCATGTTTCACTAAGCATGAAAAATTACCCTGCTCCATTTTTAACTGTAGAAGAATCGCAGGCAGTTATTTTGGTAAAATTAAAAATGCTCAGGTGCTTCACGGTAATTCTGTAACCTACAAACCTTTTCTGGAAGCCCATGTTATTTCCAGTAGGTTTTTAGTGTACCCTAACATCTTTTCTCGGGAAAACAGTTTCCCTTTCTGAATCCCACAAACCAAGAGAAACATTCAACCCCCCGATAAAAGTAGAATAAGAGGATTTGGAAATTATTTTTTCTTCATCTACTTTAAATCAGATTGCCTTAGAGACTGTGCACCACAAAACAATTTCTGGAGCATCACGTACAGCTTGTGCTGCCATCCCACTGCTACACAGCTTGTAAAAAAAAAGCTCACCAACCAACATCTTAAAAAACAATCTATAGAACAACTGTTTTGTTCAACAGCAGATCTCTTCTTTTTGGACTTCCCAGACAGCTTTGTCAATGGCACACAGATCACTTACTTTCTCTGCTCCTGATCCATATCATGAAGGCAGAGGGAGGAAAAGCAAGAACGTGGCTGCAAATTCACCACCCACTGCTGTTCCTTGCTCTTCCAAATTTGCCCTGGGCTGACAAAATGGGGCTGAAGTGCCAGCCTCATGTATGGTGAAGATGCAAAGCACAGGTTGCTCCTACATGCTTGTCCAGTCCTCAAACTCCAGGACCTCCACTGTGAGATGGAAAATGGACCTCACCAGCTTTAGAAATTAAGCAAAGGTATCTTAATGGGAAGATGTTCCACTAATATGTATTTTAAAACTTCACTGCAAACAAGCATTCCACAGTGCATTTCAACTGCACACGCAGCAACAGTGAAACAAACTTGGCATCAGAGTGGAAATACAGTAATTGGTAATTGACTCATGTGAAAACAATTTCAGAAAATCATAACAAATTACATACAGACAGAATAGGTCACTGCATCTCTGAAACTGCATTATTTTGCAGCAATTATCTATTAACCTTCTTTAATTAGTGGTTACACTGTTAACTTCTGCTTCACCAGGTGTGCACCCAGCAGCATCTTCCTTTCTGTCTGAAAATATTGTCAGCAAATACAGATCTTTTCATTCATTGAGTTCCCGTAATTTAACACAGGTATGTTCAAATAAAAAGTGACAACACTTCCTGCTAAACAGGGGGAATTAATGATGTTTTCAACAATGCTAGCTGGCAGTCAGGAAGAGGAGCAACACAGTTTACCTGTAAAAATCCCTTCATCCAGAGCTGGCTTCTGAATGTTGGGTGGAGCTTTTTGAAAGAAATAAGAATTCAGGAAAGCTGGGGACTTAAATACAGTTCATTTACTGTACTTGTTAGAAGACCAGCTCTAATGACAAGGAATCGTCTCCAACTGCAGACAGTGAAGAGCATTCTTACCCCATTTGCATTATTTTTCATGCAGGTTACTGTAGGGGAACGACAAGATGCTGAATTAGGATTTGACTTCTGGGACATAAAGCTTTTCCCTTAAGAGACCGGAAGAAGAAGGCCTTGCCCTTAAGCAAAATGGAAGAGGAGGTGATGGAGGACCTGACACGGTTGGAGGGAGAACCGATTGGAATGTAAACAAGGGAACCAATCTGCTAGAAAGTAATCTGTTGTTTTTAGTTAATAGCCAATGAAAAGTTCTGTAGATGACGTATTCACAGTAGTAAAAGACTATAAAAGTAGTTGCAAAAGGGCAATAAAGTGATTCCTCTTCACCACCTGCAGGAGTTCGCTCTTTGATTCCGCTGCAGGTTACCTAGCTGCAGGTTCCACTAAAACAATAACTCAAAATAAAGAGAATAAAACATTCAGTGATACAAGCACCTAGTGCAGAAGTTTTAAAAACATTTAGTAGCAGCATATTTCTGATGCTGCTAAAGTCAAAGGTGCAATCACTGGCAGGAGAGACAGTTAAGTTAGATTTCCTCTTGACTCCTTAGAAAAAACACACTATAAAACCCAGCACTTAAGATGCTAAATATACCCTGAATTCCAAGTAGCCAAAAATATTTACCTAGGAAATCTGTATAAAACTTCACTTTGTACAATTACTTTTTTCACAAGGAAAGATTTTTCTCCATGCTAAATTATTTTTGCACATAAGCATTTTCAAAACTGAACTCTTAAGCCTAGGACAGGAAGAATTATGCAGCCAGACAGTTTTATATTAATTATTTGACTTTAATATGCAAAGACAGTACTAACCAAGTATCAACATCCATATTTAATGATTCTTATTAAACGATGGAATCAAGGTCATTGTATCAATCTAAAATTGGCAATTAGTTTTTCAGAGTTCACAGAAAAAACGCTGGCATGCCATTGAGAGTGGCATGAAAACTTGAATTTTCTTTATGGAAACTATTTTCAAAAGCCAACATTTTCTTACTTCTATTCAAAATTATTCATAAATCTATCCTTCATTTGTCAAGCATTCAAAGATAAATTACGTTTAATGCTTTGGTAAATCTTCGCTTTTCAACAAGGAAGAAACTCTTCAGTAAAGGCGTATTCTCATTTTTGCATACATGGCAAATAACCACTGATTCTGGGCCTCTCAGTTCAAGAGGGACAGGGAACTGCTGGAGAGAGTCCAGCACAGAGCCACAAAGATGATGAAGGGAATGGAGCATCTCCCTGCTGAGGAAAGGCTGAGGGAGCTGGGTCTCTTTAGCTTGGAAAAGAGGAGACTGAGGGGTGACCTAATTAATGTTTATAAATACGTAAAGGGTGAGTGTCAGGAGGATGGCGCCAGGCTCTTCTCTATGACATCCAGTGACAGGACAAGGGGCAATGGGTTCAAGCTGGAACATAGGAGGTTCCACTTGAATATGAGGAAAAACTTCTTTACAGTGAGGGTGACAGAGCACTGGAACAGGCTGCCCCGAGAGGGTGTGGAGTCTCCTTCTCTGGAGACATTCAAAGCCCGCCTGGATGCGTTCCTGTGTGATCTCATCTAGGGGTTCCTGCTCCAGTAGGGGGCTTGGACTAGATGATCATTCGAGATCCCTTCCAATCTCTAACATTCTGTGATTCTGTGATTTTGTTTATAATGTATGGTCTCAATCTACAACAATTTATCTTTATCATCCAGAAATGCTTGGCAATCCAGGACACGATTAATAGTGATTTCAAACTGGCAGACAATTTCACACACACAGTGACCTTCTGCAAACAAAGAATATTTCATTACTACCGAATTTATGGTGGATGTTACGACTTCTTTTAATTGCTTTGATTTTATTAATAGCTAAATATAACAGTCTGTTTAAAATTCTGCTTTTGAGTTTAGAGAAGTATTTTTATATGGTAATGTTACTTAAACGTAGTAATCTGTTAGTAAATACTTGACTTTCTGTAAATAACTAGACTCCTTATTCTTTGCTTACATTGAAATTTGTACATATATACCTAGACAAATATGTCCCTGTTGTTACCACTGTAAAGAAATCCTATTGCACCTCTTATAACTGCCATATATTCTTTCTTTCCAACATACCACGTACTGTGCTAAGCAGCTCAGAATTTGGGGGAAGCTGGAGAGAGGAACTGAAATGTGCAGCTGGAATCTGTATTTAATGTACCCAAGCACTCTACAAATAGTAATAGCCAAAAATCTACCTGACAAGGAAAGCCTTTGTTAAAAGTTGAGGTGACCCTCTACACACAGGAATAGAAAGACTGACTATTTGGTAGCAACCAAGGCAATTCCCCAATCATTCCAGGGCAGCATCAGACATACAGAAGAGACTCCAGTAGGATATTCCCTTCACATCCTAGTGCAAAACAGCTACCAATTTCTTTCTGCCCATGCACCCTTGTTATTAAAGAAATCCAAGGACAGACATGTCACATTTTGCTGCTGCAACATATTCCAAAGCTTCGTCATTCAGACCACTAGAAATGTAAGCACTATTACAAACACCTTATACTACCTATTTTTATTTATTTGTGCATATTATTCACTTTTATTTTAACATACAGACTTTTTAAACCAATCTTTCATCCTTGCTCAAAGCTCTCCTCGTCAGATTTAAGTTGAGTGAAAAAAGCTATTCTGTCTTTTGGGGGGAAGCACGCTTAAAAAGGACAAACAACCGTGTAATGAGGGAGATGATGTTTAGTCCATTAATTCCAAGTTTTCCCTATCAGCAAACAAATTTACTTCTGTCTTATCTGGGCTGTACTTCAGCAAGCTTGCTGCCACTCAAACAACAATCTTAAGTGAGACCCAGTGAATCAATCAGCAGCTTATCTGAAATTAAACAAACTCGCAGACATGGATATTATCCATAAGAGAAAATTACTAAAACAAAAAAACCCCACCACATTATGTCCTGGAAAAATCTCTCAGAGTACTCAGAAGGGAATGAGCAGAAGGTTGGGCAGAATTTGTCTCTGTGCTGCCTGTTTGGTCTCCTCCACCACAAGCAAACCCTCAGATCATTGCAACCATCACACAACACACTGCCCTCCACATCCTTTCTACAAGCGCAATGACACTTACTCCTATCCTGACCTCCAGCAGAGTCAGTTTAACCTTGCAGTCAGCATTCGCAAAGGCAGATGATGTACCTAAAATTATCACCGCCAGTACACAAACCATGGTGTTGCCAAAATGATACAAGTATGAAGCAATCTCAATATCACACCGTGAAATGAAATGCAGATAAGAAATCAAGGATTTTTTTAAAACCTCAAGGGTTTCTGTAACAACTTTGTAACCAGCATTGTATGACCTTTCACAAAAATCAGGGATCTGCAACAAGTCATTACCAAGCCATTATTTAAAATAAGCCAGCACACTGCTTTGTCAAACATAGGTGGTGCAGCAATACACGGCCATTTCCCCTGCTGCTGAAGCAGAAGACAGCCTGCTATACTTCATAAGCATCAGGACTCTCATAAATAACACTGGCTTAAATTCGACAGGGAATACATCTTCTCTACCCTAACTCCCCATGCATAACTGCTTTATGATGAATCTTGAAGAATACTTGTCTTTTTAACCAAAGTACCTGTGAAACCTACTGACCAGCAGATGAGAGTGTACTTCATAACCATAGAGCTACTTAAGAAATCACATGCTGAAAGCCTTTGAAAAATAGGAATGAGCCCAACACAATTGGCCTAAAAGCTCAAATAATTTGAAAGCTATATGTTTGTATGAAGTTCTAAGGCCTCACAGCTGTGGTAGCATCTAGGAAATGAATTTAAAATGTTCACAAGAAACTTAATTTCTTCCAGTTCTTAACTGAAACAGTGTTACGACATTTTCACCTGTGACTAAACACGCACTGTCCAAACAAGCAGCTGTATTCCAGTTCGTGAACAGGATGTTCCTAGGAACAAAAAAGCCAAGCTGTTTCTTTGTCTGTCTTCAGCTGCTGATCAAAACATCTAATCTTCTCAACTTTGCTGTCTGCTTAGAGGTTATATTTCAGTGACAAAAGAAGCTTCTTCATTTGCTTTCTCAGTTTCATTGCTTCAACAGCAATTTCCAGGTGCAGTAAAGCATAGGGTCTTGTTTAAAGGAACACCTCTGTGTAAAATCATTGCTACATTTTCTAAAATAATACTAGAAAATTCTAGTTTTCCGTATGTGGAAATCAGCACATAGTAGCTGTGTTTCTTTTTCATCATAAACCCTTTATGTATATAATTACATTAATTGCCTGAATTTTTTTTCTCTATCAATTTACATATTACCTGTTAGTGGAAAGAGCAAATTAGAAATGCAAAGAATCCATATGTTACTGTTACTATTTGCTTTATATACAATATTGCAGATTCCCTTCTGGCTCCTACCTGATTTCATAATTTACTTGGATGTACAAGAAACTGACTCCATAGTGAGTTCCCTTGAGTCTATATTTCCTTACAGTCTATCTGAAGTGTAAAAAACTAAGCCAAAGACATTTTAAAAAACTCCTGCAATGTAACATGCAATACAGTGGTTAAGATTAATTGGCCCAGTAGCAGTAAAAATTCCATTCATTTTCATTTATGATTCAGTACTCTACAATGGTTTACAGGTAGCCACCTGGAGCTTGAAACTTGCTTGAGTAGGGTCACACTTCACTCTCAGTGAAGTGGTGTGGCTCAGTCAGTAAATCTCAACTGCAACAAATATATTTCTAGACTTCTAGGGCCAACAGTGAAACTGTTCTTTTAGCAGCTTTTCTACCATTTCCTTTCCTCTCAGAAAAGGAAACAGAACTGGAGAACTGTTGGCAGTGGAAGCCAGTTCTCTGGCAGCTTTATAATATATAGTATAACTATGTATAACTACCTTTTTTAATGTCTCACTGTTTATGGTCTAATTCTCGATATTCTTTTCCTACAGCTAATAAATCAAAAAATGGGTAAGAATTTTTTTATGTTCTTCAGCACACACTATTAGAGAATAGGCTTCTAATAAAAGACTTAATCAGTTTTGTTTTCATGTTGTAGAAGGAGAATAGGGGCATCATTAATGTGGTAGTAATAGGATGGATTCATCATGCTGATAAGATGTAGGAAAATTATTTAATTTTTAATTCATATAAATACATAAAATTCTTAGTCAATAAAGTATAACACCAATAAATTGCTATACTGAGTAGTAATTGCCAAACAGAAATGCTAATGGAAAATTAAAACTTCATAAAGGTCAAATAGCACTGTTAATTTCACAGTGTTGTATTGATACATAAATGTACTAATTTTTACAGACAGGCCAAAGATGGAACTTGTAATCATATATGTTTATTTCATGGCCTTGCCTCTGGTCAATTAGGAATAAATCTAAAATACATCAAAGTACAGATGCAGTCTTTCTTTTAGCAACATTTTCTCTTTAAACCAGAAAAAGAAAAACTTGAGGGACTTGTAAATTAGTGGATAAGGGACCAGTAAATACATAAAGATACATCTTAAAGGTCAGAAGAAAGAGCACTGCCAGGAGTCAGGCTGCCTATGAACTCCAGCAAAAAATAAAAGATCCTTTGGTGACATAAGCCAAAGAACAAAAGAAGTGAAGCAACTCTGCAGATGGAGGAATTTAAGATAACTAAACATTTTGGTCTCATTTTCAGGTGTGATGATTTATCCCATGTTAGGCAAAAACAAAACTGGAGAAGTTTCATGTGATGAAGGAAAACAGGGGAACCAATTAATTCCCATCCCTGCATCAAACTACAAATCAAATTGCAAAGATTTTTACACATATTTGTCAGCAAGATTGCTTGCCTAGATACAGCAAATATGATACCAACAGCAATAAGAATAAAACACAGGAAATTAGGAGCTTTATAGTCCAGAAGAAATCAGGCTGCAAGGAGATAGGTGACTTAAAAGAACTCTGTAAAGAAAGGATAAGCATACAAAAATAAAGAAAGCAAGAGCATACAAATGAAATTTGCTGAAGTCACAGAGCATGTTCAACACAGAGGAGGACAGAAATATCATACAAAAAGCACCGGGCAGTGGAACATAAAGCACCATTGTCCCACTGTGCAAATCCAGAAGATGAACTTCTGTTACAGGATATGGGTTTATGAGTGGGCAGCTGCAGAGAGAGAAGAAAGAGCTGTATAACCACTGAACAATTATTAACCATAATGTGATGCAGCAGTGAAAAAATATACGCAATCCTAAAACATATCTTTCATGGATTTCCTTTCAGGAAGTATAAAAAAGTTATATGCATAAATACTAAAATGTTTTTCCTTCAGGAAATATATAAATCAGGAAATATTAGTATTTCTGAATGGAACTACAGTGAGGCTGCACTAAGACAGACCACTGAGGTCCAGTTTGCTCATACTTCACAAAATGTGCTTTTAACTGGAACACACAGAGAAAACATCTATGACCACCAGAAGAACAGAAAAGTCTCTCTCAGCTGAAGGAGGAAACTGAGTTAGGTCTGGTAATCTAGCAAAATGGAAGCTGAATGAGACCACAGTTCTTAGTCTAAGAGATTGGTGTAGATCAAAACAAAGGAGGCAAAAAAATGTTTATGAGTGCTATTCACTCAGGAGTAATGGCTGCAAATTAACCACCTAAGTAAAAACAATACTGACCAGACTTCCACTAATAATGAGTCCAACAAACAAACTAGCCTTGGATAAATTTATGAGCAAGATTATGTGACTCTGCTGTCGTCAAAGGTGGGGAGTGGACTTGATCAAGGACTGGCATTTTTCTGTGTTCTGCCCCATGTTCGGGTGGAATATTTAAGCTCAATTTTTTGTTACATAAAGTGTGGATGAAGTCTTGCAGAAACTCATTTGTACAATTAATATTCCTTAATCTATGGCAGTTCAAAGGAACAATAACAGGGATTCAGAGAGCGGGGACTGACCAAAATTACAGTTTGCAGACATCTTTCTTTAGGACTGATGCAAGAATTTCAGCCACCTGAAGTGGGAGACAGACAGAAGGAGAAAGGAGAGAAAGTGTAGCATCATGTAAAGTGAACGAGTTTTATATGGAAGAATTAAAAGTGGGATAGGGAAGAACCCAGGAAAAAAAAAAAAAAAAGCTTCAAAATAAACAGCCCTAGAAAAGGGCTGTAAATTTGTCATGAGGCTGAAGGACCTCTGCTGTTATGAGGAAGAAAAGACCTTTGCAGTAATCATGGCAACAAGCTTCATCAGCATTCACTGAAAACACATAAGATGCATAAAAACCAAGGCTGCAAATATATGTAAAATAAATATTTTGCCAGCAGATTCTCCTTCTATCAGGAATGAACCATAAGCCAGATTCTGCAAAGGCCCCCCAAGCTAAAGAGTAACAATATCTCAATTCTCATTAAGCATACATGACTTATTTAAGAATATTTATGTTTGACTGGTAATTATGTACAGCAAATAAGATAAGTCATTCATGTGCTACCCTGCAATGCAGTTTGTTTATTGTGGCTCAACAGCAATAATTTTATATTGCTTTTCATGTAATTCCTCAATATGAAGCAAAATTCACCTGTGAAAGGTCTAAAGACTTGGCTTCAAAAAGTAATCTCATGCATTCATAGAAAGCTGCAGAACAATGGTGTCATAGAAAGCCCACATAGACTTTGTCCGTTCTTCTGAGATAGAGCTATTCTGCATGTCTTCACATTTATCATTTTCCAAGAAGCTAACACTTTATCACAGCCTACTCATGTAAATTACTCAGGTAGTCACTCCTCTTTGCACTCATGGATATATCCTAACTGATTCAAATTCATTGGAACAGACTCAGGAATATCAGCCCTGTATCTTGCCCCATGGACGCTGCCGTAGCCTGCTTGAGATGTACCAAAGGCACCTTGATACCAATGCACACAACACAGAAGTAAGGTACAAGTTTTTTAACCATTAATTAAATTAAAAACCATCTTAGTCATGGCTCTGTGAGATCATTTAAGGCAGCTGGGGACATAACCAAGTTGCATATTTTGGTTACATGTGATAACTAAATAGCTTCAGCAGATCAAAAATTTCACTCTTTTAAGTTCATCGTGCTGGCCAGCCTGCCTTATCCAGACACTTGTAAAGGCAAACTGACTACCATCTCTGGATGGAGAGAAAAAAAAAAAGAAAAAAAAAAAATGTTAGGATCTATCATGCCCAAACTCAGCAGAGCTGCATTACAATAATTTTCTCAGTTTTGTTTGTTCATTTTGGCTTGGAAACAGTTTTTGGATATAGAATATCTGTATCCATAGTACTTTAAAGAGATACAGAGGGCTCACAGTGCCTGATAAAGCTTGAAGGTTATGAAACTCACACACACACAAAAAAGTGTCAGATAGTGAGTTGCCTACTCAAATACAGAGGGGAAATATTCACACACTACAAGGATGATGCAGCAGAAGAGAAGGAGCCTGGCAGTGTCATGGGCTGTTCCAGGTACAGCAAGGTCCCTACTCATGTGGTTCAAGGCTCTGGCCATTTTCCTCAGCATGAATAGCACAGATCTTACAGCCCCCTCAGAAACACTCTGGCAGCCAGGGTTCATTCAAGCATAAAGCTGCCCTTGTCCAAAACTCACGGATCCCTCTTCACTTACACATATCTAACCATAAACATACATCAGGGGTGTGCTCATATATATGTGTATATGTATATATATATAAGAATAAACAGCTAGATTATCAGAACAGCAGTGCAGCTGTATTCAAGATGTTTAACTACTTTAACAATTTCCCATTAATATTTACCAGTTGACCAGTTTAATAGCTACTATGTAGTGGTCACCAGAAAATTAGCTGTGACAAAACACTGTTCAGTAACTGCCTGAAATACAGTAGTTTTCTATTATAGTTTTAAAACTGCAAAACTGTTTAAAGTCTAAAAATCAGGAAGACACAGGGGAGTTCACATCCCAGAGAGATTGAAAGAGTGAATTTAAGTTACTGTTAACAATAATACCTTTAACGTCCACTTATTCCCTTTTTATCATTTAATAATTTTTTCATGACAGCAAATACAAATTCTTCAAATTCCCTCTTTTGAAGAAAGATGATTCTCACTTACCAGTTTTCTGCAAGCGGCAGATAGATTTTCCAGTTACTTAGTATAACAAAGACCTAGTTTATTCAGTTTTCTGCCTTAAAAAGCACAGTTGTCCCACAGTTAACCTCAGATACATATGCTTACACCTGTTCAGAAATCAGAATGGAGTGCTGTGACCTGAAAGGAGAATCCTATTCAGCCCAAGCCAGAAAAAGAAAAGGAAAGTCACTTTCATTAGGTTATCTGCACATATCTTTGCTGGCATAAGAAGTACACTGGAACGGAATTTAATCACTTTTGCACAAGAGGAAATAGGTAACCTGAGACATAGAGGGCTGCCTCAACAACTAGAAGCATAGTTTCACGGCCACACCAAATAGTGACTGTAAAGGTACATGAAACAAATTCACTTCATCTAAACCACCATGCTGATGGCTGCAATGGCAGACATCAAACACAGCTCAGAATGTGTTAGAGCAGTGCAAGGTTGCTCCAATTACCAAATTCTTCAGTACGACTCCATAAATCTACTGGTAGTCAGCACACAGCCCAGGAGAATAAAAGCCACTTTAAGGAATTTTATTGCAATAATCTTAACTTCATGCATAGACTCTGATATCCTTCAATAAAAGCTGTAACTGAATAAATGTAAAAGATGCCATTTACCTTCTACTAAACTGTTCCCCTGCACCATGGCTTCTCACCATCAGTATCTCTGACTGCAAAGAAAAAGGACAAAGAAAAAATAGCACAAAAATAAAAACACAGTTAATTTTGAAAACAATGGTGTTTTCATACATCTCATTGGATGAATTTTCAAAGCAATGTACAACTTAGAAAATTCCAGCGCTTCTTGGAAACATTTTTCATCTCCAGTCCCTAAGAAATATTCCAACACTAAATCCTCTGTCCAAAGATATTTCACCAACTAGAGCTAACTTAGCAACATCATATCTATCAGCAGCATTCAAGACGACAGCTCTCCTAACTGATGGTGACTGTTCAACATAAAGCTGACAGGACTCAGACAAATTTCATCAGCATCCACAAGGTTAAACACACATATGTTCCGGTATCACAGTCTGTGCCCTTTCCTGAGGAAGGGAACAGAGATGACTAGATTCTGACCCTTCCACAAAAAAAAAAAAAAAAAAAAAAAAAAAAAAGTAAATCACAAGTGAGTTTATGGAGCTATCCTGCACAGAGACCAGCATGATCACCCAGTATCTGTTCACAAGCCCCAAACTAGTTTTAGCTACTAGACTCTAATCTTTACAAAATCTCGCTGTCAAGACACCACACCATGGCTCATCTACTGCCCAGATCTTTCTCCCATAACTCCTCCATTTCCTGCCATGTTCCTCACAACCCCTACCTACTGAACGTCTCTTCCCAAGAGGATCCAGCTATGTCTTTGAATGAATGCAATAAATAAGAGTGCTTTATTTGTGCACCCTTACATTGCAAAAAACACCTGGGAGAACAAGGGGAAACATATTATTTTCCTTTTGAACTTTGCTGGAAAACTCTATTACTGACAATGAATATTGCTGTCATCCAGTGGTAAATTACAGGAGAACCCAGCAGTATAAGTCTTTTGACTATAAATTAAACAATATGCTCCAGTGATTCCTCCCAGAAACAGTGACCTATTTCTGCTACCTACACTATGGTAGCTCTTTTCCTTTAAAGACTGAAATTACCTTTGCAGGAAGATTACTGTAACAGCCAAATGATTGCTTGTCAGCTTTAGAGTCAGGCTGAAAACCTGAATTAAAAAAAAAAAAATAGATCTATCAAATCAAAGAGAATCATAAGCAACTGTTTATAGGAATCATTTACTGTTGACACACTACCCAAAAATTAACTATTCCCCTGGACTTCAAAATGAGTGTTCAACTTGCTCATAGGTGATCACAATGAAGTACAAAGGAAATTAAAACAGAGGGACCCAAGAGAGCTGTCGTCTCAGCTCTCATTTCCTATCGGTCAATAGGGAGTGCTTTGATTTCAGTTGCATGTGGATTTAATTGGTGAAACTATAAAAAAGCTATAGAAAACTATAGGAACTGTCTGTAGACAAAGAAGCAATTAGGTTATTTTCTATTTTGTATGGGTTTTTTTTAAATTTTAGGATGGCATTTTACCCCAAGTTTACAGTGTGTTAGTTCCTTCTTCCCCTTGAATTGTTATTGTTCACATTACTGTACCCTTCAGGCATTCTGCCCGGTACTAAAAGGGTGTTACTGCTTTGGAAGCTGGTATTAAAGAGCAATTACAACACAGCAAAAAGTACAGTGCATTTGCTACTCTGGAGATTTTATTTTGCTCCAAGTAATTGTTCCAAGTTATAAATGGGGTATAGTAAGAATATAATACAGCAATTGTATTATCTCCATTTTGCCTATGGTGATCTAAGGTACAATAAGACACAGGCTCTTCCCCCCTTCCTGTTCCTCCCTGTGGCCCATCTCCTAGGTACACAGAGATATGCAGGAATCAGCAGTTTACCCTCTGCAAGAATTGTCAGGCACCAGAGAACAATCATTTGCCAAGTCAAAAAAGAAGTTTGCAGCATAGCTAAGAATCAGACTGATGTCACCTGAGCCACAGTTCTATGTCATTATCAACCACTAAATTTCCTGTTCATAAATAAATGTCCACAAATGTTTTGAAATACAAACGTTAATTCAGGAATAAGCACTTATATCAGCAGAGGTTTTAAAATGTAACATGTCAAATGAGCATTTTAAAGAAACTTGTTGAGAAAAATGAGATAATGTTCCATCTCATTCTACTATTCCAGTTTCTACATTGTGCTAACTGTTATATCTGGAGAAAAAGAATGAGGAACAGTATGCATTTGCAATGCACAAAACTGTCCCAACCACTTCTCAATGCTCTGTGAAGAGACTTTTCTTTGTCATTTACACTGAAAAAAAGAAAAATAAAAGGCCCTTATTATCATGACATGGAGTCAACTAGATGAAGAAAAATTTGCATTTTCATACGGTACCCTATATTCTTTGAATTACTTTGGTCTCTTATCACACCAACCCCTTAAACCTGGTCAGAGGACAAACTGGAATGAGCTGGTTTTGTAAGCACAGAAGCTGTGCTGTACTGAAACTGCGCTGTGCCTAACTGGCTGCCTGTGAGAAAACTTTTCTTTAGCTCTGGGGATAATACTTGGTACTTAAAATAGGAATAGAATTATCATTACTACTTTGATTCCAAAGATTTTATAATTGTTGACCCTCAGACAAAGAGCTCTTCTTCTCTGGTGGGTAATATATTTCACTTACAATTTCCTGATAGTGCTAAGTAGCTCCATTTCCTGGACCATGTTTTCTTTTAATAAGCAAATTCTTATTATCAAAATCCTAATTGGCCATTTTGAGATTATCAAAGCTCTGGAGACATTCCACAAATCCAGCGCTGCTAGGAAAGCCTGTATTACTCTTTACAAAAACTGACTACACAAAAGTTTCAACTACCTCTCAGCCCCTCAGCCGCAGGTGGCTTACTGACATCCACTTACATGGTAAGTGCAAGTATCCAATCATGCATGTGTGAATGACTGATAAATGTATAACCTACAGCACACTTACCTACCCAGTCCTTCTTTCTTCTACATGCTCTAAGTTAATATCTGCAAAACAGCTTAAGAAAATATCTCAAGGATGGAAGGGGCACAAAGGAGTCTGTATAATGGAGTTATAAAGGAGTCCAAATGAGGGAGTCAAAATTTGTTTTATTTACTCCCGTATGTTGGTCTCCCAGAGCAGTAATACATTTTGCTGAGAATGAGAACTCTGAAGTTTGCTCAGTAAATACGGACAGATAATTTATTAAGAATTCAAATTCTCCTTCTGTGTTCTCCATCTTCCAAATTCATGAGTACCAATAAACAGTATTTTCCTAACATGAAATTGGTTGTGATGAAGCAGAGAGAATAAGAAACTGAATAGCTGTTCCAACAGTGACAGTGTGAGCACTTCTGTCATGAACACTGACATCAGTGGAAACAAAGTAGAAGGTGTCTGCTCTGCAGAATTAATAAATAAATAAATAAATAAATAAAACTATGTTCTAACAAGGTGCCACCAAAGACAGTCCCGAGGAACTATTTATGAACAAAAATGTCTGATGAGTAGCAGGTCTATTTGGTGTTCCTACCCTTTCATTCTGCGAAATGGAAAAACAAAACTGAAACTGAACAAATGTAACACCCATGGATTGACAATCCATACAGGGGCAAAACTACACTTTTGCACATAATTAATTTGTGTTTAAATTGCTGTGTCCAGAGTTCCAAACAGATCCATGCACACTGCACAAATAGATCTTTGCCTCTGTATTAAGTTCTTGCTATGCCAGCGAGAGGAAGTACAAAGTTTCTACATGAAACCCTTAGTTTCATAGCCAGGATTCCCACGCCAGGGTATCTTTATCACCCAATGTCTTGTTAATAGACACATGAAAAAGAATTGAATGCCTGTTCAGCCCAATGTACTCAGATTTCTGGTAAATGCATTAAAACAAAAGAAACCTAGGAGTTCAGATCAGCTACTCCAAAAGATGGATCCTTAAATTACGCAAAACTGATGGGAAGAGGGCACACAAATCCAGGCTGGTATTGCTGGGTTTGTTTCCAGCTGGCGCTAAGAGGTGGAAGTTTCACAAAAAAGCATTTTGCCAGAAAATTTAGCCAAGAACAGCTGACTAAACCTTTTCTGGTCTCAGAATGCTATGATAAATTGAAAGGACCATGATGTTCTGTTTAGTCATATTAGATTAACTCTCATACTCTCAGCTAATGTGTCAACTCTCACACTAAGTTTAAATACCTGCGAAGAGGAAGCTCCTATATAGCTTGTGTGTTGGTTTGGTATTCAAACCATTCCTTCTTCCAAATTCAGAGAAATCACAGAAAAGTGATATAGCTTGTATTGCCGGAAGAACCCCAGGCACCGGTACA
>NW_010107428.1:0-19638 GCF_000699245.1 Pterocles gutturalis | reverse complement strand
ATTTTATTTATAATTTAAATCTATTTTTATTTAATAATAACTTTATAATAATTCAATAATGATGTATCTATATTATTTAATAATAAAAGATATCTACCTACCTTTGAGTCAACCCTCTGTCATCTGCCATTATTGTCTAAAGATTTGAGTTCCAGTTTGGTGTTGGATGGTGACTTTCCTCTTCCAGCGTTCAGCAGTTTCTCATGTTTGCACCCTCTTAGTTTAACCTTGGGCTTGGTCTAGCAGTGTGCCCAAATAACTTAACACTGACAGTTTTGCTTTCATTGGGATTTTCGTTCAGTTATGTCCCTTGGGCACATCTAAAATTTTGCCAAGCAGACTACAGGAGAGAGGAAAAATCCCAAATAAAATACTACTGTTTTTAATTTTGCTTGAAGTATGGTGTTGCTTTAATCTATGATAGTTATTAACTGGTCCTCCGATTGCTGACAGGGTTATAATGAAAATATTATTTTTGTTGGAGGAGTTAAGACAATAGTGATGTTAATACTAATGTTGTTTCTTGTCTCCAGTACAACAAAATACTTCACTAAAATACGGATGTGCTATCCTGCTTTTTTCCAAGTACAGAACAGCAGTACATGTTGAGCTGCCTCTGTGGTTTCAAATTTTGCAGCTTTGTCAAATATCCAGCCTATACCAGCTCTGGAATTCCATTTATTCCTGATATATTTGAAGAACCCTCTCAGCCAAATGCATTCTACTAAAGCCTATGATTTCAATTATTGACCATCTCCTTTTTCTGACTTCAGATTTAATCTTCACTGATGGCACTTTCCCTATATTCTTAGTGCTGTGCTGCTCACTGCTGCTCACATCTTCCATCCTAACTCGTTATTTTAATCCAAGGTGACCTCTTTGTGATTCCAGAACAAAGTGCTTTTGAAGGGATAGAGACACTCACTCCCATATTAACATCTGGATTTATGGCTTTTGTTTCCTTTCTGGTTCTGCATATCTGTTTTCTTCTTTGGACAACTGATTTAGGGAGAAAAAAAAAAAAAAGAGGTTTGGGTTTTTCCTAGTTGGCTACCACATATTTAATTGCATGTGTTAAGATAATATGTATAGCTGTGTTTGTTGTAAAGAGATGCTACGCAATTCACAGTCCAAAGGCTGTGTTGTGAGCACCTAAGAAAGATTCACAGATTGAAGCCATTGAGTTGTGCGCAATAACTTCTGCATCAGTTGCGCTTACTGATGGCTGGGAATTGTGTGTCCATCTGGTTACAGTAGGAAGTTGAAATGTGTTGTTGTTGTAACTCCATAACGAATGCGCACAACTGTTACTTTCTACTTGCATGGAAGAACTACTTGGAGGTGATCCTGGAAGATTTTGTAGCTCTTAATTTGATGGGAATATTCATTCATATTGTGTAATTTTTATATTTCTGTCAGGAAACAAGGAGTAATGTTTAATGGCTGTAGTCCAGCACATTTGTTTCAACATCTGTGATAAGAAAATGAAGTCATTTTCAAGAGAAAGAACAGATTCATTAAGAAGCAAACAAACCCAACCAACTTCCTTGGTGCATGGTTCTGTTTCAGGCACAATGGATGCGATTTGGGTCTAGGTTGTCACCTGGGTGTGGGTTGTCCCCTGGTCACTGATGGTCCATCCATGGTGGTCAGAGGCACTCACAGAGAGATTTAGCTCATCCTAAAGCTCAGCTCACATGCCCCCAGCTAGGTGTCTGGGGCTGTCAGCCTCTGACACGTGGGATGTCCCTGTGGACACCTTCGGTCACGTAAAGGAGAATTTGGGTCACTAATCTTTCTACATATTCCTTCTCAATTCAGTTTTTTTTTACAAGTTATTTCATTCTTTTTTTTCTGTGTTTTATTGACTTGAAGCTCTCCTTGTCTTCTCTCACCTTTATGAACTTCCCTCTCGCAACTCCAAAATGGTGTCATTAATCCGGTATTGCTCCTAACCTTATGAATGTCTCTATTTTCTTGCCATGACTGTGCCTTTTCCTGTGGCTTTGCAAGACCTGACTTTAATACCAGGCTATAATCAGTCCTTTCTCACTTTCCCAAAAGCTGGTATTTTTCTGCCTTCAAATTGCTCCCTTGGGTTCAACCTGTAAGCAGCTCTAAGATTGCCATTTGATGTACTTTTTTATATGTCTGTGCTATGATTTTCTATTTTTCCCATCAGTAAGAATCTGTGAAAGCTGCAGTCTCTTGGGTCCGTTATTGATCAGTCATTTTACATCCCCCATTCTCAACAAAAAGAGTTGTTTTGTTCTGTTGTTTTAATTTTTTATTTTTTTTTCTGGATGATGACTGTCTCTCTTGCTTTCCTAGATACAGGGTTGCACAGGCAGCAGTTTTTCCTGCAGCGCCCATCAAATGTGGTGGCCATGGAAGGGAAGGATGCTGTTCTGGAGTGCTGTGTTTCGGGGTACCCCCCTCCCACCTTCACGTGGCTGCGAGGAGATGAAGTTCTCCCCATCAGGTAGCTCAACCCTTCATGGGTCTTACACTACATTTCCTTGAGCAAAGAACAGGCAAACCACTGAGAAATGCTTTAATTTCAGCGGGGTGGATTTGGAGGTTGGGAGATTTTTCTCCTAAATAATAACGAGACTGGATGTGTCTCTTTCCTGCTGCTATAAGTCATCTCTGCACCAAATCCGAGGGTGGAATTTGATCATAGATGTTACCTGTCTGGCATTTAAAATGGAAATTTAAAGCTATTAACACCAAAATCATAGCTGAGAACTTACTGTGTGTGGTTTTCTAGATAGAAATAGCACCTTACCACACTGCAGACATGTGTTATCCATGTTTCAGGTCCAAAAAGTATTCATTACTGGCTGGCAGTAACCTGCTCATATCAAACGTGACGGACGACGACTCTGGGACGTACACGTGTGTGGTCACCTACAAGAACGAGAACAGCAGTGGCTCTGCAGAGCTGTCGGTGATGGGTGAGTACACGAACTTCGCCCAGTTTGCTTTTCCAAGAATGTTTTTGATTATTTCCTTTTTTCAGAGTGACTTAATTTTCAGAATTCCAAATAAGCGCAAACTCTACAAGTCCCTTCCTTGCTTTGATCCAGGATCACAACCCTGGAAACCAAGCTCTGTAAATCTTTGAATACCTCCCGCCGTGCCCAATATCCTTGCTGCTGTCTCACATCTTATGATATCAGATGTTAACTTCTTCAGCCTTCTGTACATGGTCCTTTGCCTTTATTTCTTCTTCCTGAAGCTTTATTTTTGGCATTACAATGGGTGCCCCTGTTGTGCACGATGTGGGCTGAAAATCAGGTTTGTAGCGGCTTTTTTTTTTTTTTTTAATGCCATGAACAGTCAATATGGTAAGAGAAGAAAAATCAATGTATTTGGCGTCTTCTCACCAAATTAACAAAAATCCAAGTAAATTCATGGAAGCCGTTTCTCTGAGGGTTCCCACTCTTGAATTTTATGGGAAGCACCCTCCTGACAGAACTTTCTTTCTCATTCCTCATGGCAAATATTAATTGAATCCAAAATATCTTTAGATGTAATAACTGCTTTTTTTCTTTTTTCTTGATCTAAACCCTTGAACAATAGCAGAGTACATTAATGTTATTCAGACAGATCTGAAGGCTGACATAGTTAATATTTAGTCAAACAATAACATATTTCAACGTGAGGTTCATTTTGCATTCTGTCTTTAGAGCTTATGCGTGAAAAATGCTTCCATTAGTGAATAGAGCCTTAATTTGGATTATGGGATATTCAGTGCTTGTATAACAATATCCTTTTATCAAGCCATAATAAAATATAATAATTACTAGTGACAGAGGGTTCAGCTCTGGTTTTTTAGTTACATTTATGTAAGACATTGTTTTACTGGATAAAAATAAAAAAGGGGCTTTGTAATGGTGGAAGTTATTTGAATTGTTTTCATTATAAGGAAGCAAATATTGAAAAGGCAGGTAAGTTTTTGGGCAGTATGTTGGTTTCAAATCTAGTGTGCTGCAGGTGATGAGTAGTTGTTTGGGAAGTGGAAATCAATTAAATGGATATTTCACCCCAACAATAGGTTGTAGTATCTATTGCTGAGAGCAACTGTGTCTGGAGGATCATTGCACACATTATTGCGTAGATAGTTTGACCATATAATTCTCATGAAAATTAATGGGACTTTTGCATCTAAGTCCTTTACGTACCTTTTGAAATATTTATTAATATGTGTGTTCAGTCTGTAACGCATCTAGCTTTGCCTTCATTATGCCTTCTGTTGTGTGTCGTGTAGAAATTAAAGGTACAAAAATTTTCATGCACATTGAGAGGTGTGTGATGGCAATATGATGCAACTGTAAAAATTTGGTAAAGTTTCTGATCACATAAAATTCAAAATATAGAACAAATGAAAAAAAAAAAGGGAGCTGTAACTTAGGCACCATGCTGATGTACATTTCTTATTTCCATGAGTAGCTCACTCATTAGTGACAGGCTTACATGAACACGATGGTTCCTTTTCAGTTACATTTGTATTAATAACAGAAAACGTTCAAAGGATTCAAAAGAAATTACATGACTCTACTGGAGAGATGACGACATCAGTCCCCTGATATCTGTCTTTCCAGAGCAATATACTAATTTGCTCAGAATCTGTTTATTTGTTGAATCCTTCCTTACCAGTAGGAAGCTCTCAAATGCACTGAAGTTTCTCATGTAATAATTATATCTCATAAACAGCATAATTAATTGATAGTTTTATTTTCTTCTTTGGCTAGATCCAAATGCAGATATTTCTGTGTGTTTCCTTAAAGTTAACATGCTTGTTTATTTAACAAACTGTAAATTGCCCATCATTATTTTGGGGCAAGACTCGCATTTTTTAATATTGATGGGATCCTTTAATTGTTAATGTATCCGTAGTGTGAAGAGGGATAAATGAGACATTTGCAATCAGTGCAATGTAACAGTCCAATAATGATCTCCTCTGAAGTTTAAGTAGACAACATCAGATCAAAGTCAGATATATCATGTGCTAGCAAGATGCTTTTGATCTTTTAAATAATGAGGCTATTTTGCAAGAACCAGAGTGTGTTTCACAATGGAGTTCCTATTAGTTCTTTTAAAGAGCTAAAAATAACCCTTTGTGTTGGGCATAGACCTCAAATTGCGAGAGGAGAATGAATTTGCAAGAAGAGATCATATATTTTGCTAAATTCTAATTTCCTATCATGACCTTTCAGCAATATTTTAGCCACATCTTCCCATGTAATGAAAATTAAAAGGTCCACTTCAGGTTCCCCAGTTACTATATAAATCATCTGCATTCTCGGTAGCTTCAGAGAGCTGAGTGTTTAAACAAATGTTTGAAGATGATTAAATGTGTTAATCAGTGTCAACCACAATTATTTTCTAAATGTTTTCGAGCTTTCAGAACTGTATTTTGGGCTTATTCCCTTTGGCCTCTGAGGGTTTTTAATACTAAAAGTTAAGCAAGATTAAAAGCCTGCTGAGCTGTTTTTAGCAAAGAAACCCCCCTACCTCAACTCCCCAAATGTTCTGGAATTGATGTACATGCGAAAAAAAAAAAGTTTTCCATCCCATATACCTACTTGTATGTTTGGCGGTGGGATAAATGCCTGGAATTCCAGGTCCTGGTAGAGAGCTAGGAGAGATTTAGTTCTGTAAAACCAGTTTTCTGTAGGTGGTCCTAACTGAATTGATAGATTTGCTGATGTGCCATCACTCATAATTTCCTTTTTTTCCTGTTTGGAATTTTGATTGTCGGTTAATTGTATCAAAGAGCAGACTATAGTTGTACTGATACAGTAGGGAAGGGCATCACAACATCTGAAAGTTGAGTTTTATCAATGAATCTCTGCATGATAATGGATAATTCAGAATTGCGCTATCAATGCCTTGGAATCAGGCAGCTCTTTTTAAATGGATCAAGATTGTGGTAATATATTTTATTTTGTTTTCTTTTCCTAAAATGTCCCCTAAGGAGGAACAGAGAAAGGAATAGTAGTGTTGTGTCAGGAATGCTGGTTTGAGATACCTTTAGGTCACTGCCTAAAATAAGAGAAAGTAGTAGCAAAAAGAAAAAAAAAAAAAAAAGGATCTGAAAGACACTTTGCAGAAAAATACTGTTGCTAAGTTTTACCGAGCATCCATATGTATAAGCTACAAACAACTTGCCTGCAATTTGGAAGCATTTTTTGCTATGCAAATGCCTTTTTCTAGGGAGTTTTTCATATTAAGTGATTTTAGTTTTGTTTGCTCTTGCAGAAGAAAAGCTACATCAAAAGTAAGGCCAGGTGAGACAAGTGGCTCATGAAATCACCTCGGTCTGTTTGACACAAGTGAACAATTGTAAGCACCTCGCATCTTGGTGCAAATCCATTTTTCTTGTTTTACTTCTGACTCTGCTGCATAAAATTCTGTAGCAAAATGGTTGTTCTGAGATATCAAGGTTGTGGAAAGTAATGAATAGTTTAAAAAAAAGAAAAAGAGTCAAACACAGTGATGTATCCTATTGGTATATACTCAATGAAAAATAATTTCCAAAATATAGAAGATTATCTGCTGTTATAAACCAGTAGAGAAGCAGGGAGATCTCCAGGGGATGGACACTGCAGCAGCTCTAAAGAAGTTGGTGAACCCAATAAAATGTAAGTGACCTGAGGATCTGTTTCTCTGGGATCCCACACTGTGGGGGAAGTTAATTTTGCTCATGCCTTGGTATTCTTGTTGAAGAAACCAAGCACGAAATAGACTATTTAATTACCCTCTGCTCTGAGTTTATAGTTCTTTATGGGACAGGGCGTACTCATAGTGAGCTGGAAGAATGAAGCAGCACAGGAACCTACGGTAAATCTCATGATGGTTTACTTTAGGCAGAAAGGAGACAAGTGAACATAAAACCCAAGCTCTCCCCAAAGCAAAGATTGCCTCTCTCCCATCCATTTTCCTGCTGGGTTTCAATACTCAAAAGTTTGTTGTAAGTGGGAGCATCGATACCGTTCATTGTATTTCTTGCAGGTATAACGTTGAGTCTAGGACATGGCGACAGAGGTTTTCCATCCCTCCAGCTCCTCTGTCGGGTCAAGCAGACAGAATTGTTAGGTTTATGCCCTTTCCCAGAAGGCTGATGGAGCTGAGATACCTAGCTCTGAGATGAGAGAAAACTAATGGTACAGTCACCTGAAAATATCAAAGTCAAATATTTAAGTTAGACGTTGGGAAGAGACTTCTTTTTTGGGATGTTGATGTGGGACAAGCAACCCAAACTCAGTTGGAAAGACTGAGTTTACCTGCTGAGATGTACCCAGGCTTTCTAAGATGGACTGGATGGATCAATAACTCTTTCTGTGTTCACTCCCCTTTATTTAGAGAATTTAAAAAATATATTACCTAATCAATAGCGTTCAATGGCTTCACAGAAGCCAGTTATGTTCTCCATCTAGGAAAAATACATTTGGAGAGTGTTTAAAATGAACTTTATGCAACCTGAAGCTGAAACTTTTCCCTTTGCAATCAGTTACCTACCATTGCATTGCTAACGGAGAGCATGGGATGGTTGCACGGTGCTCAATACAAGCTGTGCCAATAAAACAACATTATGGGGGTACCCTATAGCTGGTCTCAAAACGTGTACTCCATTCAAGGATTATTTTTTTTTATACTTAAGAAATTAAAAATGACAGCACTAGCAGAGCTGTGTAACCCTAAGACAAAAACGATGAATTCTTGGCGTTAATGAGGGTCTGGGCTGGCATAAACAATAAACTGCAAAGCACCGCGTAGTGCCACTGTGCTTTTACTTGTGAATATGCTTGACATTCTGATGGATTTTATTTTTTTCAAATATATCTTAAACTATATAAAGTGGTTCAGCCAAATGGTCTGAGTAGTATGGCTTATCCAGCACCCTCAGTGAGTCAAGAAACTCATGTCATGACTCAATGCCCTCAAGACAGACAAAATATTTGAGCAGCCCTGTAATTCTGAGCTTGTGAAATTATTTATTTTTCTTTTTTTATGCAGTGTTATATTGAATCTGTGGAGCTTCCTATCAGAGTATAGCTTTGGGAGCAACAGATTTGTAGATTGAGACAAGATTTGGCATTGTTTTAACGGATGTGAGCCCATCAAATACCAGAGAAAATAGGATTTCAGCAGTCTCTCTTCTGTGTGTACATTTTTATTTATAGACAGAGGATACATTTATATATGTGTGTATATGTATTTATATGTATTTGTGTGTGTGAACTTCAGGACTGACGTAATCCTTTATGGGAAGAATAATCCACTTCCGTATAATGATGATCTATATGATATAATTATTATTTAATAATAGAAGTATATGTTATTCTGTACATATTTACTACACAGTTTCTCCTAGCTTACTCTGATGTTGTTAATACTGGTTTGTACTGGCAGTGAGGCTGGGCTGGAATGAACAGCAATCTGATCTTTGGGAATATCCATTCCAGTCCTGTTTGAGATCTTATTTCGCTTTTAGAGCAGTTGGAAAAATTTGTTCAGAGTGATTTTTTTTCCCCTTTAACAGTCTGTGAATAATGAGGCAAATGCCTATGTGCAGGTAAAGAGAAGCTCATCCTGCTAATGGACTGTGATTGAAGGACAGTTGGCTAATTTTTATTGCCATGGATGGAAGGGGAGTTGAGAGCCTCATTCAGCCCATTCTGCAAATGTGATTCTTGTCAATGCATCACAAGTATCAAATACTTATTCAGCACCTGACACTTGTAAAAAAGCACTTGAGTGAAACTCCAGTGTTGCCATTTTCTGATAATGGTATTTGAATTCAATCCTATTAAAAATAAATACACCTAACAAGCTCTGTGATACCAGCGCTCACTTGACTGATCAGAGGAAAATTGCTGTCTCTGGGTATCATCTACAGGTTTATGTTTAAAGGAAAAGAATTTGAGTATGTTGGTGTGTTCACGCACAGAGCCATCACTGATGTAACTCTTGAATATAGCGTGGGACCAACGGAGACATTGCCCATCCCAACAGCCCATGGCACAGCTGGCTGCCCTAGATACCTTCAGTCGTCCCTAGCTTCAATTTTCTGTTTGGGCTCTAGGCTCTGGAGGGCTTTGCATACATTTCTTAAGATTTATTTTCGCTCATGGGCATGGGTGCTAAATGAGGTTTAGAGAAGCGCCGAAATAACTTTGGGAGCCAGTTCTGGCCCTGAGCTGTACTGAGAAGCTGCTTATCCTTTGGAGACTGAAATATTTTTATTTTTTTTTCTCTTTGCTTTCTTATTTCTTGGTTTGTTTTTTAAATGTGACCTTGAGTACCATGCAGGGGACCCATGAGTCTTGTGTGCAAATTACTCTTAACGTGGACTCAGTGTGAAAATTGTTAGTGGTAAAAATGTGGATTGGCTGTTGGGGGTCACCTTGACCTTCAGTGAGGTTTGGGAGCTGAAGTGCCTGCTTGAGAATCTCCTTTGTAGGCCCACTGCACTTTTCAGAGTTTTACCACCCAATACCAAAGTTTTACCACCAAATATCTCCTTTAAAATTGTGTTGTACAGAAGGTTTTTGATAAGTGTTGATGTGTGAAGATCCCAGTGGAGGCTGTGGGTCCTTTCCATTAGAGGTACTGGGAAACCCTTAGCTTCAGCAATAGGACTGAGCCATATATGATGCCAGAAGACCCACAGCTGCTACTTCACCAACTTTTAATAGATATATTGGTATTAAAAAAAAAGACATATTTTCATTATAAATTCCCTGTTTTTCAAAAGCACTAGCATTATGATTTTATAACTGTGTAATTGCTGCATAACGCCAGTTACTGCAATTTATTTACATTTAAGCAGGAATTGAGTCTCTCTTTTCTGAGCATTGAACAGGATAAGACACAACACACCAAAACGCAGAGGTGTATTTTCTTTCACTGTATGGCTCCTCAGCAATGGCATCTACTTGTAGCATCCAGCTTTTTTTGTGAACATCAATAATGCTAGAAATCTTTCAGAGTAAGGCATTATAATTAATATATTAGTATGGTTTAGCACTGTGGTGTTTCCCATAAGGAGAGTGTGTTATATACTTTCAAAAAAAATTGAAAATGACAAGTAGAAAAGACGCAAATTAAATGAGTTTCCCCATATTGCTGGCTGGATTTGAGAAATAAAAACAGATGTCTACATACACTTTAAACAGCTTGTTAAAAAAACACAACTTTTTTTTTAAAAAAAGAAATAAATGTTTTAAGTACAAAGCTTCCTCAAGAAGTGGTTCCCAGTACTTAACGTGACCCTTGGCTGTTCAGCTCTGACTTTGTAGTTTTTGTTTCTTTGTCTCAATGGAGAGAAGAGCCTACAGCTGGGTTACTTCTGAGAATAATCTTTTATCTCTTGTACTATAAACTGAAAATTGCATGAATATATATCGTAACAAGAGAAGTGGCTTCTTTTTGCCCTTGGAGTGGTTTGCTCTCCAGAGTACTCTCTGCAGCAAGGTCCTTGAGAATAAGTCACCCTGGTACTTGCATAAGACAGTCAAAATATGTAATCTCATTGCAAAGCATGCTTGTGTCACTTAGAAATAAATTACTTTTTTTTTTTATATGTATTACAACTTCTTTTGGTTTACTGGGTGTGTTTCAATGAAAGCAGATCCTGCTTTGGGGCATCAGGGTGGGCTATAATTTTGCAGGGTCCCTTCCAGCCTGATTTTTATCATCATTAGCAGAGTAATTTTGTTGATGGAGGGCCAAATCTTTTTTCCTGGAACATCACATCTTCAAAATCAGAGTTAGGGCAGAGTCACGGGTAGAAGGAAAGTTGGCTTCTCTGCGCTCACACGCCGTTGCAATTCCATTCACTATTTATAACATGAGATGAATGACAGCGTTCATTAAACCTTTTTTTTGTCCCATTTGCCTTCTGGCTCTGGTTTGATTCGGCGTGACAAGAGCGATTGGCTGTAGGCTTGATTAATGGTTAGAGAAGGTCCTAAATGAAACGAATGGTGAACTGCACAGAGTTTCAGAGTAGTTCCCATTAAACTATGTAGTTAACACGAATTAATGTAGCTGCCAAAATTCAATTATTAAAAAAGAAGGCAGCACAGTCTCCAAGACTGGAAAAAGTCTCTTACTCATAATAAGTGTGTCTAAGTGGTATTCCCATGGCTTTTCCCTGCTTTTGCTGTTCTTCAGGTTCCTAAAAATGTTTTATGATGGCTTCAGAAGTATGCTTGCAGCTTGCTGGGGAAGTATTTCCAGATTCTGTTCTGTAGCTTCTTCTGTGGTGATCTGTTAAAACCACTTGGGACTCGGAGACTGCTCACATTCAGCATGTGAAGTGTGGATATTCCGGTTGCGAGGGAGAGGCTCTCCAAAGTCTTTTGAGCAAATGGTTCCGATTAGTTTAACTAAAAACATTGAGCAGAGCATAGAGCGGGTTTCCTACGAGGTGGCTGGGTTAATATGTACATTTATTAGCTTAGACAAACAGTTCGCTGTGCTGGGGGAAAGAGCAAACTCAATTTAGACACTGGCTGCATCATCCTTCATAGAAACTGTATGAACAAGCTGGCACTGAATTCGCCAGGACCACTAAATAATTGCAGCTTTTGAAATAACAGGATTTTTTTTTTTTTTCCCCTGTTGCCCAAGGGAGATATTCAACACAAGCACAAGTTCTTTTTTCATAAGTATATTTAGATCTATAGATACACAGTGAACAGAAAATTACTTTACCTGTAATTCCATATCTGTTGCAAAGGCTGACTATAACATGACCCTCAACTCTAGAAAAGCTGCTGAAGTGGTGAAATTCTCCAGCAGAGAATGGATACAGCCGGACAGCGCATGGTGATGGTGTTTATTGTATTCTGTTCAAGGCCAGGCTGGATGAGGCTGGTGGGAGGTGTCCCTGCCCATGGCAGGGGGTTGGAACTCGATCTTCAAGGTCCTTTCCAACCCAGGCCATTCTATGATTATATACACACTGTGCCAGTTAAAATTTCTGTGGAGTTCCAACCTCACTAAATATTTGCCCCAGCAGCAGAGTGATGGTGAGGATGCTGACCACATCCACCCAAGCAAAGCTTGCTTTATTCTTGACCATCCAACAGCTACGGGTATTTGAAACAACCACTGCCCATCAAGTGGGAAGGGCTAGAAACCGTCAAAGCACATTGAGTCAAAGCCAGCTCTTAAAATATGCTGCATTTCTAACATACTTTAAATAGTTTTGACTTTGGTTAGCTTTGAAGGACTTGTATGGCTGACATATTTTTTAAATTTTTTTTTATACTCCATTTTAAACCTTGGATGTGTATTAGATATGCACAGCATGGGGTTTGAGAGCAGCATTTTGTCACAACTTATCTAATTAAAGCGTAGCTGTAGGCCAATTAGACACAACCATGAGTGTTTTAAACTGTCTTTTTATACATAAGAGAAGAAATCATGAACTTGAATTTGTTTTCATGGAGAACATAATATCTTCTAAATTAACTCGGAGGTTCATAGACTTGAGTTGAATGGATACTTAAAAATGCTGGAGCTCGTTATTGTCTGGGAAGCAGTTAAGATCGATATCTTTAAATCTTGAATTCTTTGAAAAGAATCTGTGGTTGTAGGCTTGCCAACGTGGGGAAGAAGGCTTCTATGATTCTAATATCGTGTCACAGATGGGACCCGAGAGTTGAAGGTAAGTCTGTGCAGAAGCTCTTCTTCTTGGCACTTGAGCCCAAGCTGTGGATCAGAATGAACTTGAAGTTAACCTTCACTTCAAGTGTTTGTAAAACTGGTCTGAAAGGCAAACTTTGAAAAAACAAATTAGTAATCAAGCTTGCATACTTTTTTTTTTTTTTTTTTTTTTTCAAAATTGTGAATGCAATAGAACAGGCTGCTAGGATTCTCCTAGGTTCCAGATTTAGGATAAAAAGGCTTGAACCTCATTGCTGTGATGATAGATTATCTACATTTTTTTTTTCCAAGACTTCTTGTAAATAGTCAGAAGAGAAGAGGAAAGATAGTTTAAATATCGTATATTCAAACCGTTGCCCTTAATTGCATGCAGTTTTGGGGAAGAAAGAGAAGTATAGAGGTGGGAAGGAGCTCTGGTTGCAGTTTTTAGCTGTTTCCCTCTGAGCCTGGTAGACAGCCGTGCACAGAAAGGGGAAAATACCACAAAACCAGAAAATGCAGCTTTTCTTTCAGGTTCTGATCTGTACTCGTACCATCTCGGGGTACAGCCGTACTGCTCCATCCATCATTGAAACCCTTGTTCAAGTGTCAAGCTGTTTTGAAAACCTTTACCTGCCTCTTTCAAAGTAGAAATAATGTTAGAAAAAATTGTCTGTTTGGCCAAGTGGTAGAGAGAGTGGAGAAGGAGGAGGGGGAGGCTCAAGGATAGAAAAAAGCAAACCCACAAGGTGAAGAAAGACCCCCAGCACTTTTGGGAACACAAGATCTGTTTTTTGTGTGGCTTCTGGGATGGAGCGATGTGTCCTCTCAATATTCAGGGTATTTCTCCCAGTTCCTTCATCATTCTGGAGCTGGAGCCATGGGCTAGGTTAGCACACTGGCATTTTACCCAGGAATCCAATCTTCCTTCAAAAATAATGTCTCCAAAATAGGTCAGACCAATAATCTCTATTAACTTTTTCCACCAAATTTGGCTCAGTAAATTGTACATCCGCAGTCCTGTTTACCAGAACATCATTGGCACAGTCGTACAGTGCTGTGAGCTCTTGTTTGTTAGGCTCATTTTCATTTCTTTAACTTTTGAACCTGCCTTTTAGAAGTTGCTTATTGTGCAAAAAATGCGTTGAGCTTCTCTTGGGTTGAGCTGTTTGAAATGTAGGTCTCCACAAAACAGGATCTGTTTGAAGTCTGAAAATTAATCATTTATTAATTGGCACATAATAAAATTGTATTAATTTTAGCTAATATTTTTTTTTGTTACAAACGTGGAAGTCTCAGAGGCTGCAAGTTGATTAAGTTAGTGTGGGGACTAACTGGTGACTGTATTTATTTTCCTCCCCACTGTCTTTAAATATTGGAAAAGTGTATTCCTTTGTGATGCAGATGCTTTTGATACTTAGAGCAAGGAAAGTTTTAAAACTCAATTATATGAGATTGTCAAATGCTGTTGAGGAGTCTTTTTAAAAAAAACTTTTTGAGTATTTTTTCAATAGCTTTTTGCTTGGTTGGCTCACCCTAGTCATCATCATTTCCTTTCTTTTTCCTTTTTTGGTTTCAATGTTCTTACCCATGTATTATTTATATTAAAGATTTCAGTCTCTAGTTCACACTAATTTGGAAGATTTTTTTGGTCATCTCTATGTACCAGCAGACTGACATCATTCTGGTCACCTCTTCAAAATTTAATTTCCATTTTCCAGTTTTTCTTCCCACTGATTTGTATGGGTTAACTGAAGAAGACTTGGCTATTATGTGCAAAAACTTTACTTTTTGAGGATAACAGAAAATGATTCCCCTTAAAGAAAAATAGAATTAATTTTTTTTTTCCATTAAATCAGGTTGTTGGGAGAAAGAAGGTCATGATTGCAAAACCAGCAGTTGTATCCAACTCTATCCAAACCATTGCTATGCCATATAATTAGGGAAGGTACAACTCAGAAAACCTCTTTTTTGGTGCCCGCCTACCCGGGGACCTTGGACAAGCCACTGCCCTTTCCCCATGTAAAGACCTGATGTCCTTTGAGAAGTGCAAGATGCTCCTTATTTTATGTGTAACTGTTCACTGATAAAATTATAAAAGCACTTGGTCGTGTTCTTTTGCAGACAGTAGTTGTCTGGGGTGAAGTAAGATGTGATCTTCGAGACCTGGGCTGGAGGCTGGGGGCTGCAAATGCCACCGGACCACTGCTGAAGTCAAGCTTGTGTGTCGCAAGAAGGTTGGGAGCAGCATCTGGAAGACATATTTAGGGAATAATTTTAAAGAGAGAGGGAACTGAGCAAGAGCAGTCATGGAAACCACCAGGGGATGACATTTCCAGAGGAGGAGGATGGCCAACGGTGCTGGGAATCATTGACAAGGTCTGTGGGCTAGAAATAGCTCCCACAGTCACTTTTCAGTAAACACTAAAGATTTCAATGATTTCCCTGCTATCCTTCCTCCTCTGCTGTAAAAGTAGCTTGTTTATCACAGACAATTTTTCTTTTTTCTTTTTTTTTCCCTTCTGATTTCCCATCAAGAGTGTCAGTAGAAAAGGAGTGAAAAGAAAAACAACTCTGTTGGCTAAAGGGTTAAAACTAAACAGTTCCACACCAATTTTTATCCTCTGGATAATGGTTCCTTCTGCAGATGCTGTGCCACTGCAGCATTGTTTTGGGCTTATTTTTCTTAAAAAAAACCCACAGCGCTCCTCGATAATTCCCAGTTTAAGCAGTCCCCAGCCTGGAGGCCATCATGGGGACATCTTGTCCTTGCTTCTGTCCTTTTCTCATATTGTTGTGGGTAAATAGCAGCATTTTCCAATGTGAGCCTTAGTTGGTAGTGCTGAAAAAGGGAAACATTTTTTTTTTTGCAAGTATCTAGTAGGAATCCGTTGAATAAAATCAATGCCAAAGGTGGGTGTTGCAGGATGGTGGGTACGTCTGTGCTGGGGATGGAGGAGCCTCACCACAAGCTGCAGTAAATGCACTGACTTGTGTAGGAGCCATAATATCTACAGGTAAACACCCTTTTTTTCCATTCAGGACCTCAATTTGTAAAATAGCTTAAAATGGCCGTAACCTCTCAGCTAATGATATGATTTTTTTGTCGCAGTTTGTAGTTGTAAATTAATTTGGCGGGTGGAGTGGGAACAGAGACAGCCTTGCCTGCGGGGTGTTTTCATGCAACATTGTCCCAGACGGCTGAGATGATGGCATCTATTAAATAATGGTGTTTTTATTTAAAAAACAAAACAAAACAAAACAACATTTTTTTTCCTGAAAAAAGGCAAAATGAAATGAAGTAGTTTGCTTAGAAATAGGTATCTTAAAGCCAAGGTTTTTGAAAACGAACTTAATATATGAAATTAGGAAATGAAACGTTTCATATCTGAGTTGTCTGTATGATATTTTGAATGTATCAAGAGCTTTCCTAGATGTAGAAGTTGATTTGTCTTCGCTTTGCTCTGGTGTTGTCAATGGAAGAGCTTTTCATATCAACTGATCAATACGAAGAGATTTAGCATTTTCCCAGTGAGGGTTTGGATTTTATTTTATTTCTTAAAGTTACAACTGGAAACCATAAAAAAAAAAAAAATCTTCTAAAGAAAAAATCAATGGTTTTGACCAAGGTGGCCTGGAGAATGTATGGGAGTAAGATCTGAACTGGCCATTCCCTTCATCCTTCATCCTTCAACTTTGTCTGTAAGTTATGACAGTTAAAATTTGATGCAGGTTAGTAGTGATGGGGCATCACGATGGTTTTGCATCCCAACACTGCATAATTTTGCAGTGGGTTGGAGGTGGGAACTGCTTCATCTCTGTGACCTTTTCTGGTGGTGGTCTTTTTTGGGGGGGGCAGTGAGTTGGGGGCATGTTACTTGCTGTTTTTTGTCCCAGAGGCATTTCTTTAATGGTTTCTACCGATAAAACCAATTTTCTGTGAGAAACTTCACCTCCAGTAGAGCCAGTTCAGGTTTGGTTTGGTTGGTTGTGTGTGTTTCGTTTTGGGGTCTGTTTTGAGTTTGGTTTGTTTTCTTTTTGGTATCTACTCTTGCATTTATTCAGAGTAATCCATTTAAACCCTTCACGTCCTGATTGTTGAGTTGCTTTATCCCAGCTATCCCTTGGGAGTTACTGACCGTGTCCTGAAACCCTGTGGGCTCAGCACCACTGGAACCATGGTGGTTTTGCAGAGGGGTTCCTCTGTTTCCCAGTGAGCTCCCAGCCATTCCCAGTGGAGAGGCATGGTTTGGCCAACTCCTGAAAAGAGAAAATCATAGAATGGTTCGGGTTGGAAAGGTTCTTAAAGATCATCAAGTTCCAACCACCCTGCCATGGGCAGGGACCCCTCCCACTAGCCCAGGTTGCCCAAAGCCTCATCCAGCCTGGCCTTGAACCCCTCCAGGGATGGGGCATCCACAGCTTCTCTGGGCAACCTGGGCCACTGCCTCACCACCCTCATAGTGAAAAATTTCTTCCTAATGTCTAGTCTAAATTTACCCTCTTTTAGCTTATACCTGTTACTCCTTGTCCTATCACTGCACTCCCTGATAAAATATTCCAATGAAGTCACCTGAGAGAGATCCCACCGCATCCCCGTTCTTTTACACCACCCAAATATCCACCGAGATCAGCAGGAGCCTTGTTTGTATCAGACCTGCAAGGTTGGAATCTTTATCTTCAAAAGAGGGATAAAAATCCTGAGCAGCTTATATACATGTGTGATAAGAGCATCTCTGTGAGGTGCTCTTGGCTGAAAGCTCTTTTTCAGAGGAAACCACAATCCAGCAGAGTCTCTTTTCCCTTTCTCCTGCTTTCCTCCTTTCCCGTCCCCCCTCGCGCAGCATCCCTTTGCATTTGCCTTTGGGCCTGGCAAGTTCTTCTGAAAAGGAAAAATTTTATTTATTCAGCGTTTGTAGTGAAGTCTGCTTTGTGTCTCCGTCGTGCCACATTATCTTCAAATGCATCATTGAATCCAATGTTGGATGTCTCTTTGGCTGTATATATATATTTTTTTTTTTATGTGTGGGGCAGCAGACTGTTAACTTCGCCTCATCTGCATACAAAACAAAATGAAACCCAGGAGGAACTCTAATAATATTTTCCAGGACTGCTTCTCTTGGGTCCACAGTGCCAATCGACTAGTAAATCAGAACAGGTCCTAAATGGTCTGGATCGGGGGAGAAGAGACACCCCCCACCTTATCCCTCCTAAAGTGTCTCCATGTCTTCAGTAGGCTGATGGAGCAACGGAAGATTTGGTTTTCTTTTTTTTCCCTTATAGAAGAGCATTTTGACCTTTCACTCTTAATACAAGTGATTGCCATAATACCTGGGCGTATGAAACCAAGGCATTGTAGGTTAGCTGGATGTCAAAAGTAATACTTGAAAAGTTCATAAAGAAATCTTTTATTTTTGTAATGCTTCATCTTTGGTTTGAGGACCTCAGCCTTTTAGAACAAAATTACACCTAATTAGCAAGTCCTTAACCTTTACAAAAAAATAAAAAAATGTTTTTTTCTAAAATCATCGTTGTAAGGTCATATTAATTATTTGTGGGTTTATTAGACCTGAAAAAAACCAAAACAAAACAAAAAAAAAAAACTTCTACAATAACAAAGATGCAGAAAAATTCTCTTAAGAGGGTTTTCTCACTTTTTTCTTAAAAGTTGAGCATTGCAGATCTGAGTGCTTTGCAGATCTTTTTCTACAGGGTGTTTCCCACCTTGGAAAGGGCACTTATTTTTAGGTTTTGTGATAGAGAATTCACCACTGCTCTAGCAGTGGAGCTGCACCTATGTATAACTACATACTTCTTGACACACCAGTGTGACTGTCCTGCTTCTGTTCGTTCTGTGCCATTGCTGCTTTTGCAGTGATTTATTTTGTATTTGTGGTTGTTGTGTGGATAATAAAACAAAGAGAAAAATGTAGTTTAGTCCCCCAGTTTCTAGAGAGAGGAAAAAAAAAATAAGGAATATTTTTTAAATTATTAGATTTTTTTTTTCAACAAGGAGCTGCTGAAAATATAATTGCAATTATCAAGTTGACCAAAATAAATTTAAACAAATTAGCTTTTACTCCATGTCAGTGCATGTTTCCCAAAGGTCCCATGCGATATTTGTCCACATCTAGAACAATTTTGGATGTTCCAGATGATGCTTAATGCCTGGGTTTAGTTATATGATTCCCACCTTCATTCATCCATGGAGTTCTCCCCAAAATGGTGCGTGTTGAGTTTTTAATTTGTGGTACATCCCATCAAGTGCAGAGCATTTCTAGAGGTGACAAATGTGGTAGCTCGCTGCACATGGAGGTGTTCATAAAAATAGAGGGAGCTACACTTTGCCTTTATTTACATCTGATTTAAGTACAGAACTCTTGTTTCCAATACTTAATATGTGGATCGGATGTGGCCAGTTCCATGGGAAACCTCAAATGTCAGCGAAATGCATGCGTATGTGCATGTCAACAGACTAACCTGCTCTTTAGATATCATGGAATAATATTTCTATTAATTTAGTAATGGTTTTACACCTGTGAAATTTGTTTGAATGTAGCACTGACAAAAATTCTACTGAGTCAAATATTAAAAAAAAAATAATCCATGAAAAAGTGACAAGATCAGTCATCTTTGTAACAGAGATGTCAAATGGTGACCTAGGGACAAAAAAAGTTCAGGAGAAATTCAATAATAGGCAATTTATTAATAGGAATGCTTCAATCCACCTCTGAACCAAATACTTCGACTTCTCCAGCACTTGCTTTCAAAGGTCCATCTTCACTGTGAAGATGTTATATTAATGAAACAAATATCAAAATGACATGAATTCTCACTCATCAGATTCCCATTCGAATCTGAGATTGGTCAAGGAGAGATTTCATGATCTCGAGTGTCACTTTGTTGAATCTTTTCTCTTAATTTTTAAATCTCTGTGGTGGGATAGCCCTTGGCTCGGGGCCAAGCCACACA
>NW_010107427.1:0-16268 GCF_000699245.1 Pterocles gutturalis | reverse complement strand
TCATAATTACTATTATTTTCAATATTATTATAGTCTAGTTATTAGATTGTTCTTATCTCAAACCACAAGTCTTTTTTTTCCCCCTTTACCCTTTTAATTCTCTCCCCCATCCGTGGGAAGGGGGAGGCTGAGGGAGCATCTGTGTGGGGCTGGCTCCCAGCCAAGGGTTGACCCATCCGATTTGTCCTACAGGTAGGGTTGCTGTAGGTGTCAGTCTGTGTGCCCTGGTCCTGCAGTGTGGGTCCCAGCTGCTGTGCCCTGGTCCTGCACACCCACAGAAGAGCTACACCTGAGTGAGCACAGGGAAAATGCATATGCAGGGAGCAAGGCAAGCAACACCCAGGCGTCGAGTATGAGGCTTAGATGCTCTCAAATAAGTGAGCCTTGAGAAAGCAAAATTACTATGTCCATGCAGCCGTGCAGTGGTCTTGGCCAACCAGGGGAAACATCTGTCTGTAGACAACACACTTGTGTTTCACCACCAAGGCACTTTGGAAGCATTCATGTACTCAGTGAAACGGAAAGTATTTCTAATGTATAACCCACTGTACAGTACAGAGACTTCATTAAAGTCATGAAAGCTGAAGTCCCGACTGATATGAACTGGCACTGAAGTCAGCTGACCTATTGCAGGTGAGGGTCTGACCCTAAAGCCTTTAAAACACATGATAATGTCTATGTCTGGGAGCCAGGCAGCACTCAATACTTCTCTCTTCATATCTATTTTTTTTGAAAAAGGCATCTTTCTACAAAGCCATTATTGTCAAAATGAATAAAAAAGTACAGCATGCCATTCTTCACAACAAAAATCTTACACTGAGCTCTTAAAATTTTTCCATATCTTCTGTGATTTTTGGATGCATATTTACTGATAGGGTAATTCTCAGACCATTGCTGCTCTGATGGAAAGTGGATTTTTTTACTAAAGCGTCTGTGTTTTTATTTCAGCAAATGAAACGATGTGTGTCATTGGTATGTTTTGATTGCAGGATCATTTTTGTAACACAGTGGAAAGTCTGCAATTTTTAATGTGAAAAAAAATTCTCAAAGAAGAATGAATGATAATATGATTTTTAAGAAGTACTTTGTGTAAGAGAGAAAGTATAAACCCCACAGCAGTGTCTTACATAAAGCAGCAGCAGGAAATTCCACAACAGTATCCCTGGGAGAGAGAAGTGAAAAAGATCCAGTTGCATAAAACTATTTTGCTGTTTATTAGGTTATTATTTCTTTGTCCAGTGCAATACCAGGCCCTGTTTGATAACTAACACAGACTGAGAGCTGTGAAGATGACAGTTTAAATTCTCTGAAATAAAAACCAAATAAAATTTTTTAGTTATTCAGAGCCATTGGACTAGAACACCACAGTACAGAATTTTACATTATATCACAATTTATCTGCCTTTCAAGCAAATTTATTGTTCTGTTTATAAAAAAACCACAACTCCTCTACTTGTCATATTTGATCATACACTGTATTCTTTAATGCCAAGTGCATCGCTGTGAGTGCCTGTAATTTGCCATCATCCCTGAAGATGTTCTTGAAAATGAGATGTTTCATCTCAGTGGTCATACCCTGCTGACATTTTTAAAATAAATAAATTATCAGTTCTGTAGTACTGTTGTGAAGGTTTAAGAGGAATTTACATAGAATGCTGTGCTTCTGTGGGAATTGTCAAATCTTAATCTTCCAGTAAGCTACAAAACTATTATTAACATATCTCTAGGTAATGTTGTTTAGTGGTAATACTCAGTGGAATATACTTTTCATTAAAATATGAAAGCAGTCTAAATATGTTTTACCCTCAGGCATAATATTAGCTATGCTGTTTCTTGGAATGACTGCAATATAGAAATTAATCTAGTCTTACTTCAAATGATTTTTGTGTCACTGTACAAACTCTGGATTCTTTTCTGGGTGGCAAGATGAGTTGAGACGGAAGAAAAAAAACCTGGCAAGCGAAAACATTGAAAATGTGTATTAAAGCCAGGAGTTTCAAAGCAATGAGGTTTTCCCAGTGACGTGCAATGCAGCTCCTCTGCTCTCTGTGGCACATTTCATCTGATCTGGAGTTGCTCTAACACATCCTGTTTGGTGAATGTTTATCTCAGCCTCATCACATGAGTGAGCTATGAGAGTACCAATATGAAGCTGTTGGCCCTGGGATATGGCAGGGTGATTCCCTCTGTGAGAAGAGTAGGCACCGTATTTGACAGAGTATGAACACACAGTCCAGGGCTGGGTTCCTGCAGCTCCCTCTGCCAGATGGCTAAGCAGAAAGATTGAACAGGTTGTTGGAGACATCCAGGTATCCTTTAGAAAATGGAAATCCCTCCTTTTTGTATCCATAAGAAGAAATATAAATATCCTCATATTAAAAAATACTGAAAATATGAAATGATTGTAGCTTGTCTTTGCAGCAAAAGTAGCCTTAAAAATAATAATAAGAAAAAAACCTTAGAAAAAAATAAAAGGTTTTTTTCAGTGTGTTGGCAACAGGCTACCTTCAAGCAATTCAGTGAATTTATAAGGAAGTGAACAGGGTAGCTTACTACCGTGTGGGTAGGGAAGGGACAAATTACAGTATAATGCCACTTTAAGTTAGGAAGTTTCTTCCTAGCTGACAGTTTTATCAGTGCAAAACTGGTGTGTGTGAATTCAGCCTAATAAGAAATAACAAATGGGAGTAAATGGTTAATTTTCACCTGGGCAAAAAATTTAACTGTTGGTTTAAATCAAAATAGTGTTCTAGAAAAAGGGACGATTGGAGAGATCACAAAAAGTAAAAGGCAGGCAGGGTGCAAACGAGATTGCAAGGAGCTTGAAATATCTCAAGACAGTTCATGTGCAGCCCTGCAGAGGAGGAAACTTGTTCCAAATAAAACCAAGGCTGAGCAGTGTTAATGATGGACTCATTGCTGAGCTCTAAATGCACCATAACCAGTCAGAAAACCTAGAGTGAGAGAGAAGCTGGTGAAATCTTTGTAGGAAGAGTAAATTTACGTGGAAATGTGGTTTTGAATATCCTGACACTATTTGTGAGTTCAGCTTGAGGCACTCAAATAGTTGCACGTCGTTTCTTTCTTCTTTTTTTTGGCAAGAAGGTAGGGAGAAGGAAGGACGGAACCAGAAGGGGTGGTGTCGTTTCATCCTCCTTCATCTCTGCCTCACCTTGGCCTTTGTCTGGGACACGGGAGACCCAGCTCTAACTCCTTTCTCCTTCTGAAACGACCAGACCTCACAGAAATGCCCAAAGAGATGGCCATAAAGTACTCAAGGGGACTCTCAGCTTCTTGCATTGAAAGATCAATGGGACTGAAGTCTCAGGAAGGTATCTGACCAGAGGGCTAGTGGGTCCTTCTCACACTCTCCCCGTGATGATTTAAAACTTTTTCACAAAGCAGAACTGTTTCAGCAGCAGAGGAGCCCTGGAGAAGGTTACAGGCCACAAGGTAGGAGACCTCCTTCACGTTCCTCCTGTAGATCAGGCTGTGAGCTGAGCTGATGCAGGTCTTCCTCTTCTCCTGTGACCCCTCTGCTCCCAGGCAGTGGCTGGGGCAGGGTGCTTTTGCCCCCCTGAGTTACTGCTTTCCTTCTGCACAAAACACACAAGCATCCATGTCTCCTGGGGGGTGGACACACCAGTGTCCAGCACCTTCCAGAGAGAGTTTATTTATGCATGGTGGGAAATGGTGCAAACTACATTGCTCCTCTTTCATAAGCTGCACATGGAGAAGTTTATGGAACTAAGTAATAAGTATGGCAGCTTCAGAAAGAGAACCAGGATGGTCAGGGTGATCACTCTGAGGAAAGAGCAACCAGAATAGAATGGACATGGCCAGAAGGGAGCACCTGAGGCTCAGGGTCAGGATAACTCTGGGTCCTCTGCACTCTTTTTTCTGGCCAGAGCCAGCCATGGCACTGTGGTGCTGTCAGGCAACCTTCTAGGCAGTGGGAACTCGGACCCCAGGTGGGGGTCAGGACTGCCTGGCAATTGCCTTAGCACTGCGTGACTATTAAAAAATTGCTTTGTGTTGTGTGGGATAAAAATGAGGAAGAGGGAAGAGGCTCCATTTCTGCAGGGAAGAAAAAATTAGGAGTTTTGTGTCCAAGGGCTAATTTATATTCCAGCCTCCCAAAAGTGAAGTTTCTCGTACAGATTGGTTTTCACAGTCTTTGGGAAGAAGATCACTATCTTCAGATCTTAGTCAATACCTTTCTGAAACTAACTGAAAGACAAATCAAATATTTGACAAAAGAAAATGCCAGACTTCCTTTTTCCTTATTTTTCCTCCACTGCTCTGATTGAATACTTGCAGCTTTTCTTTTTAAGTCTCACAGCCTACAGCATGCAGTAATAGCTCATTCATTATTCAAGTAACTGTTTCTGTAACTGGGTTAATAATAGTCCTCATAGCTAAGTACAGTAGTGTAGCTGGTAGAGTTGAAGTTCCCACAGAGCTTTTGTTTTTCTCAGTTCACAATAATACTCCCAATAAAGCCATTCACAAAAACAACTGTGCCACAGCAGCTTGTGTATAACACCCAGTGAATTATTATAACAAGATTTGTTAAAACTGTGGAGGACATTTGTAGTAAGACAGTTATCCATAAATTGTCTTTTAAAAAGAATGTTGAAAGCTCTCATTTCAAGCTATGCTGCTTTCTCTGCTGCAGTCAATTCCAAGAGCTGACCAGGTTACTGTAATATCTGAAGGTAGTTTGCGATAAAAAAGCTGAGAGAATTTTCCCTCACATGAAACAGGAGCTGAGGCACTGTACAAGTAGAAGCACTCAATATGGAGCCCACATTTAAAAGACGAGCTAAGGATAATTTTTGCATCAAATACTTCAGTGCATAGAAAATTGAGAAAATCATTAGAGTAACAAAGAACAAGAATCTTTATAATTTGATAAGGACATATTGGCGTGACATACAGTAAATCACACTTCTCCTAAACTCCTAGAATTCTCTGAGTTAAAAAACCAGTACATTGAGGCAAGATGATGCTTATAATTTATTTAGAGTGTTGAAAAGCTTTCAATAGGATTCTGCCCATGAGACTCTGAAAGAAGTCTGGTAACAAGAAGGTGAAGTAAAATCTTGTCCTGGATTAACAACTGCTGAAGAGACAAGCTGGCAGTGGGAATAAATGTCTGAAGCCCGAGGTTGAAAAATATTAAGAGTGAAGTGCCCTAAGGATGTGTATAAGGACTATTTTTTATCTATCCATGTGTGGGTGACTATGTTGTACATATATTACACTGATTTCCTTCAGTTCCTATGAGGATCTGTTTACAACAGATAGGAGACAAATATGGACTTTCAGATAAGGAATGTACTCATTAGGTTATTTAGAGACTTTTAGAATTATTTCCCATGTCTTAAGACTGTGATCATAGTTTCAGTGGATTCGCTAAGTACTGCATTTCCTAATAACACTAAGAATTAGGTGAACAATGAAATGTCAAAATATGCTGCTGATAAAAGCTTGATCAGAAAGGAAAAGCTGCAAAGGATTGTTTGAAACACCAGACAACTCTAATACCACCAGTGGTTGTCCTAACTTGATGGCAGATGAACTTGAACTAAAAGGTAATGCATTTGAAAGAAATAATTTAAACTACTCTGACACACTGATGGCTTCTGAATTAACTATAATCTCTGGGGAAAAGAACTCAGCATTATTGTGAACAGCTCAGTGAAGATACTAAGCAGCAGAAGCAAAAAACCATGCCTGAGATGCTGAAGTGGGGGGATGCATTAAGAAGAGAATAAGGATGTACCTACCCTGGTGCGCAGATGTGGCTGCACGTGTAGCCACATGTGCACACAGAGGGGTGGCTCATCAGTCTCGTTACGGTATGCAACTTTAGATACCACATGTAAAATGTGGACTTGATAAAGGCATATTTGAATAATTCACGTTTCCCAAGTGAGTAGGTGGGCCTACTAATGAAGTTGGTCACTTGCATCTAGGAGCCAGCCAGTCCCTCTGGCAATGCATCAGAAGTTGGGAGCCTGGAAAGATTTGGGTTGGCATAAGGGGTGTCTGAGCACTCAGACTCCTCATTAGCATTGGCCCTGCTGCTCCTTTTCAGGATATTTCCAATTGCTTCTGCCAAAGTTTCCCCCTCTGTAATTTTCCAACCAGGATCATGGCCTCTCGTATTTATTAATTACCATCATACTTATGATCTGTGTTCATAAACGTGTATGGAAAAATGAAACGGTGTCAGTCAGGACTCGCGAAGGAACCATGCAAGGAAGGGCTGAGGGATGAAGCTGGAAGAGAGTAATGCCAGTGAGCAATAAGGAGAGGAGGCAGGAGATGGCAGAACCACACAGGAACCCCCATCCAGGCTGGATCAACCTCTCAGATGGCCTCTCATCAGCAAAGTTTTTCTTTGTTTCCAGGTCTCTGGTGCAGCAACACCCCTGATGCATCATTTTACGGTTAGCTCCCTTTTAAGATAAATAGAGGAAGCTCATAACTCCATGGTTTAGTTGCTGTTTCCCTGGCTTTGACGCAACAAGATAACCTCTGCAAAACGCAAACTGAAGCATGGTTATCTTTGCAACCAGAAGGGCTAAACACTTCATTAGCTTTTTAAATGAAAGCTTAGGTTCTGAAGAAAGCAGTCAAATCTGCAGGAAGGACCTAATTCCTCCCACATTTTCATGAGCACCGAGGATCAACATCTTTGCCAGTCAGATGTTCTTGTTCTGCCTGTCCCAGAAAACAAGGAAAAAGGGGCACTTGCATTTACAAGGCACCATGTTTAAAGCAGATAAAAAGAACCATGAATAAGTAGAGTAGAGCAAACCTGTAGAATTCACTGATGAAAGTTTTTACTGGATTTTGCAGGATTAGAAAAGCACCAGCCTTTTATACAAGTAATGTTTGCAGCTGCATTACTTACAGTGGCTGCAAATGATGTTAGGAACAAAAATGTTTTCTGTTGGAGGCAGCACAGGCCTGGCCTGGTGTGATGGGTTGGGTTCAATTCAAGTTAGGGGACACTAGAAGGTATACTCTGCTGTGTGACCCTCCTCATTATGAACCTCATCCCAGTGTTGTTTGTTGTGGTCTTTCCCAGTAGTGGTAATACTGTGTGAAAATCAAAGTTTTCATTAAAAGAAGGAAGTGAATTGTTTGCTTCCATACCTGTAGAAAACAACTTGAAAATTTGACTCCTAAAGTTTCAAAAAAGCAAAATAAAAAACCTGATGAAATCTGCACCTGTTTGGCTTGATAGGCCATGATATGTGAGTGGTTGGTGTCAGCAATACTGGGAATAGCTCCTAGAGGTGATGGCAGTTGTGAGGAGTGTTTCAACCTCCTTCGACATGAGGAGGTATGAGTAGCTGCTCACACCCTGGGGAGACAGAGAAAACAGAGGAAAGTGCTAGGAAAGAGAAAGTAGCTCTACATCTCCCTTTTGTAAAATTCTCAGAAGGAGGCAGTGAACAGGCTTTGGAAGAAGTTCAAATAACCTAGTGAACAACAAGGGAGGCTGGATTTCAAAGGATTGCTGAGAATGAAGATCAATAGCCCCAAGAAGGAGGGCTCAGTCCTGCAGAAGAGCAGGTGAAGGCTTCACCACGCTGGATTATTTCATGTTCTGAATGTGTGTTCACTTGGAGGGCATGGAATTTCTAATTTAGTGGGATAGCTAAAATATACAAATATCAGGAAGAAAGTAGTCATTGGCCAAGCTACCACGATAAGAACATTATTGGGTAAAGGTTATGAGCTCTTCTCTTCCAGGATTGCCACACAGGAACCAGCAATACATGTTTTTTCATTACTAATGTGACAGGAGAATGCTGGAGACAGCGTGTTAGATTAGAGGCACCCATGTCCCCATGGATCATCAAGAAGGTTATCTGAGACCTCTGAAATCTTAAACATCATAAATCAGGAGCTGGATGTGTCCTTTCCTATTTAAGCAAGTGAGGACCAAGGGGAAAATGTTTGCTTTCTCCTTTAAGGTCTTCAGCAAAAAGCTAATGAGGAATTGACATAGGACCCCCTTTTGAAGCACAACTCAGATAAAACCCTGTAATTGAAGCTGAGTCAATGGGAAATGTCATGCTGGCTTTCATAATGCCAACCATGCACCTGTCTCTACAATGCCATACCCCAGCAGAAGATACAGTGGTGGAGTCTGATAATGAGCCAACATCACGCAGCCACATTGCTGCTGGATGCACTGCACAAGGTGTCAGCATCCTGCCAGACTTATTCCCTGAATAGGCATGGCTGATGTTTCCAGGAGCTGTAAGACATCTAGGAGAATCGCCAACAGGGAGCAAAAACCAATGCTGCCAGTAGCAGGATGAGATAGTGCCAAATTAGTACAGAAGCTCCTGTATTGTGCCAAATAGCTTTCTAATTACATTGCGATCAGCAAGACAAAACTGTGTCTCTTTAAAAACATATGTCTGTATTCACAAAGGGTCTTCAATGCAGAAGGGGAATTTAGAGGCAAAATGGCAGATAAGAAAGGCTTGTTTGTTTTCAGATGTGTCTGGGCTTCCAGGATCCCAGTCTACAGGACTGACCCCCTCCACTCCAGAAAATGAGAGGAGGGAGGATCTAGCAGATTAGAAAGTGGCAGGACTACTTCAGTGTGTTGAAACATGTTGAAACTTCTGTGACTCTGGCAGGTACCTTCTCACTTAACATCAAACAAAAACATTTAGGGTTCTGTTTGTCTGCTTTTAGGTTGAATAGCATCTTATTCCAAACACAGCACTGGACCACTGGGCCCAGTTCTTTTTGTGCTTTTGATTTCAGTGTCATTTTCTTCCCAAATGAATGTAGAAAATATTTCTAAGAGTTGGGCTGCAGCAGCCTGAACTTGAATGAGCTGGTCCAAATTACAAGGATGCATCTGATACTCATTAGAAAGAGGATACAACAGCTTTTGGAACAGATAGTGGACTCCTAGGAGTACATCATGGAGGAATTTAGAAAGAATGAAAAGTGAATCATGTTGCTGTAGAAATAATTATTCAAATATGTGGGAAGTAAAATTTCATCTGGATCCTTTGTACTCTTTCAGGCCTTCCTTGAGCTCCTCTAACTGGTAATATAGCCACGATACAACAGAGTGATGATGGGGGTGACGTGCACATGGGCTTAAGCATCTGCCTCTTCTCCAGGCCATTACCCTTGGGGATCAAGTACATTTTGTATCTAGCACAAAAAAATTAAAAGAGGACAACATGTGAAAATATTGACTGCTCTGTCGATTTGGTAAGTTTGACTTGGGAAGGTTAAGGCACAGGAAGCTATGGTGTAGATCTATGCTACAGCAGCTACAACAGCTCCCTTTCCAGACTCCTGGAAGTCACACCAAGGCAGAACAGCTTTCTCCACTTTCAGCGCCCCATAAATTCATGTAGGACAGGCCTAACTAGTGCTGTGACATGGTCAGGGATGCACTGCTGGGTAGCTGCTCCTGCCCCATGTGCCTTTGTGGGGTTTTGGGCAGTACCTGCCAGCTGGGTCACACCCCCCTGAGATGATCATGAAGGTTCCCTCCGTGAATATGAGTCTTTTGAGAATGAGCAGTACCTCACTGTGCCGGAGCTTTAGCCTTTTCCCACTTCTCCCCACATCCTGGGTTGAAGTGGCCTGTCCCCCCTTATCATGTGAAATGACTACACTACTGCCTCCTCAAAACCTCATTCAGAGCAGGGCTGTGTCCCCTGAAATGCAGGGACACAACCTTATGGGCAGAGGTGTGGAATGCACAGCAGTGGGTTTTGTTAAGATAAAACAATAATTGTGCATTTATAAATAACACTAATAAATGTATTCAGCATGGTCATTGCAATCTCTAGGCACATAGGATTTGTGCAGCACTGCTCAGATGTATGTATCATTTACCATGCCCAAAGCAACAGTTCTCCGGTTCCCAGGGTGCTCTTTACTCTGCAATGCATCTATGCAGATCCAGCACCTTGCAGCAGATCCATGCATACAAAATAGCAGACAGTTTATTTTATTCTATTTACATTTTGTGGGTTTTGTGAAATTTATTCCTAACAATTAGTATGAACTTGCAGTACAAAGTTTTGGATCCTCCATAATTAGAGAGGGCTAATTCAGCAGGCCACCGTTCCCCAGACACAACATATAGTGCTCTGACAACCTGTTTTCTTTCAGATTTCAGGCATTCCAATATTTCGGGCCATTTATTGTAGAAGTCTCCTGGGTTCTGTTTGAGAAAAAAAACAATTTACTCCAACAGGAGGTAGTCCCTTATGAGATACATCCAGCTGGCCACAGCAGGGGCCAGCCTTGTCGTCTTTACAAGCAGGATATGTTCACATGCCAAAGTCAGCAGAAACAAAATAGATGACACATCCACAGTCTGAAGGTTTGTATTCCCAACAAACCCAAGCAGAAATAAGACAGGATGGGGAGCCAGGTCCAAATCAAGCATTTAGTTCAAACATTTACATGCCTGAGATCAAACTCTTGGATTATGGATTAAATCCATAAAATGCGTAGGAAGGTGGGAGCTGCCTGTGGATTGTCTCTTAGACATGTCTGGGGACGTTTTGTGACATCTGTTGTACAAGCTTGGGTTTGTAAAACCCACATGCAAAACAGTGGGTTTAGACCAAACTGCTGATCTCTGAAATTTTCACTCTGCTTGATATGAGGCACTGCCAAATCTCCAGCAGTATCTGTGTCTGAGGCTTTTTTTTTTCCTCTCATCCAACACACCTTGAGCTGATTGTTGCTTGTGCAGCCTCTTGTTCTTGATACTTTGGGAGCCACATATCAAGGAGTGACCTGCCTGGGAGAAGAGAACAGGGGTTTTGTCTGTTCTCTCATCCTTAATGTAGTTTTCATCTTGAGGCAATTTAAGTCTTTCTCTTCAAAAAATCTGACATCAGTCATGCACTTTCAGCCATGTGGTTACTCAGGATTGACAGCTTTGTGTTGTGTGACCATTCAGTTTGGAGTAGTTTTCTTAGGATGATGTTTTCTGCTGTGATTTGGGGACACTTTTGGCTCACCCTTGTTCTTAGGATTTGGTGTCCCTGCACCCCGGCACAGAAAGCAGAAGAGCACCATAGCTCAGTAGCACTTTGCAGAACACGCTCCCAGTACCTGTTGGTGAAATTGCTACAGAGCCCCAAGCCACCTTCTCTGTCTTCTCCTGGGTATTTTTGATCAGGAATGTGCTCCTCACAGGTAATTTCAGAATTTCTACTGAAGTTTCTTGCGACATTGTGAAGCCTTGAGCACTGACCAGAAGAAAGCCCTCATGAGGCTCACTCCTACCAATGGGTGCCTGACTGTAGGGCATGTCCCAACCCTTTCTCCAGCGCCCACACAGCTCAAGGGTGACAGCCTTGAGGGTGCAAAACTGCACAGTGCTGGAAGGAGAGAGCTGCTTTCAGTGGCACCTGGAAGAACCAAAGGTATCTGCAGATCACTGGTGAGGGCAGTTTGTTCTTTCTGTTTTGAACTAACTGGAACGGACTTTCTCTTTCACCACACAGTTTATTTTGAGAAGGAGCCAGTGTCAGCAGCTGCCCATCACTGAGAGACAGAAAGTGCCAGATCAGGCCCTAAAATGGACCTCTGCACAGAGCCAGCATTTCAGCTCCGAGTTCAGTGGGGAACAATTCAGGGCTTCTCTACGCTTAGTGAAATACAGCACAAGAGGTGTCCTAGCCCTGGCAATTTTGGGTGTCCACCTCATTTGAAAACTGCCTAGTAGTGGGCTGATATCTTTTAGAGTAGTTATGCACCTTTGTGAAACCTTATGTGATACAAAAGTCCTGAGGGAAAAAAATATTTTACTGGTATTGTTGGTGGACTGGGTTAAGGCTGCTTGTTAAGGTCGTGAAAGATACATACATGCTGTGCTGCTACAGACAGCTCCCTTGCCACACAAGCTCACTGAAAACAAGGGGACTTGAGGCTAGGAGGTGCAGAGCTCCATGAACACAGTTTCATTGCTTGGAAATAAAGACCGTTGATTAAATGGATTTATTTCATATGTTTTTGACAGGTTGAGCTCCTCTTTCTTCTGTGCTTTTATCCTTCACTGTATACACTCCAAGTATTTATTTTTTTCCTTTGGATTATCTATCAATAAAACCTCTTCTCTGAATTGCCCCCAAAATCTGCTTAGTTGCATTCCTCCTTGACTTGACAGAGCTCCAAGACACCATCCCACAGATAACTTGCCATGCAATGTATGTCTATGTGTATATAAAAGTATATATGTAGTGTATGTGATGTCCTCCATAAAGGCGGGACTGTATACATCAGAGCTGTTTAGCACCAGTGTGATCTTGAGAAACAGATGTTTTTTGCATTTCATTTTCTCCCTCCCCTCATCACCAGAAAGAAATTAAGTAGAAATTGCTCATTGGAGCAAGTTTAATCCGTTTTGGATCAATTCTTTACCTTGGAGGTGCCTGAACTGCAAGTGATAGATCAGACCTGAAGTTGCTGTATTTGTGTAAGCTAGGCAACATGGGCAAGACAGCCAAAATCCCAGGCCAGCAGATCTGGGTGGTGACCTCCGGCAGAAGTAAAGAAAGTTGGCCAAGGCTGTACATGGAGCTGTGCTGGCAGCATCAGCAGCTGAACACTGCCTGGAAGGGTGGGCTGCAGTCAAGGACTACGCAGGAGTTGAGTCTGTGGCTGCTCCCTGCCAACACCCAGCCATGGGTGGAGGAGTGGTGCAATGTCTGCCTGCGGGCATGACAGCGGGGAGCATCCTCCCCAGGCAGGATGAGGCTGGCTGGTGCTCACAGGGAGGTACAGCTCTGCAATACCACTCCTGCGCCTTTGGGCTCAATTGCACCAAGAAGTATTTGCACCTTAGAGGTCTTTTCCTTCCAAATAATAAAAAAAATGCAGCCAATAGCAAACTGAATGAAGAGTGAATTCTCAACATACACATCTCACATCTAAGTTTTTCAAAGGCTTATAACAATCCATTCCCAGCCTTGTTACTGCTTTCCTCGCTTCCCCCTTCCCAATTCCCTGAAAACTTCTCCCAGCTTCACAGCAGAGCAAAGCAGCCAGTCCAAGTGACTGCTCCATGGTCACCCAGAGGTGTGCAGGGCCAGGACTGATCTAAGAGCCCCGGCTCGGCTGAGCTGCACAGAGCCAGCTCAGCTGGCTCAGGCCCCGGATGCGGCTTATCTGCCAATGGAGAAGCCACCCATGGATAATAGAAAGTGACTGTACCAATGGAATGTGTTACAAAACTCCTATTGACTTCATGGGAGCTGGCCGGCAGAAATCACTGTGTACTTACACTAGGGAAGCAATCTGGGACAGTAAATTAATTTCAGCAGTCCTAGCTTCAGGGGTTCTTGAAGCTATTTTGTGCAGTTTTGGTTTGCATGGCTTTGTTTCCTATTAAATTCATAAGGACAGAGCCAAACTTCTCTCAAACTGCTGAGCTGTGCTTTGTTTTGGGATTCTCAGAAAAATAGACAAAGCCAGAGTTTTGTCTGACTCCCACCTGGAAGCAGAAATTGGTCCACGTCTGCTGAAAGGCTTGTGACTCTCTTCAAACTTGAGTCAAACTTGACCTGGGATCCATATCTGTGTCCACCTGGCTTCATGTCTCATTACAGAAGATCCACCCAGCTGTAGCTCAGGGGTAGAGCAAGTCAAGCTTCATGTATGAGCTGGACCACCCGTGATACTGGTTGAGTTAAAATGCAAAAATCATCGCCATAATCACAGCAAATAGTGGAAATTCTGTTTTCCTCTTTAATACGAGATGTGTGAAATCCAGGGGGATAAGAGTAGTATGTCTACCTGAGTAGGGAACACATAGTTACTCATTTTCCTTTTTGCAGTTAAAAACCGGCCCAGCCCAAGGATCTCCGGGGAAGATCAGATTTGTGTCCAGACCCACGCTGGTATTCCATTTTTGAATGTCAGTGGAACACTATGTTTTTCTTTTAAAGTTGAATTTCCAGCTGTGGTGCTGTGAGGAGCCACTCTGTGGTGAGTGAGAAAAGAAAGAGGAAATCTCTCGAGTTGCTGTGGATTATCATGCAGTGCAGGGAGGAAGCGGATGAATACTCTCTTTATAAAGATGCCTGGGCACGGGGGAAACGGCTTCCCCTCTGTGGGTGCAGGGGCTGTCTCAACTGCAGCTCTAGCTGGGCTGCTGCTTATGAACTGCCCCTCACCTCCTTCCTGCCTACCCACACAAACCTCTCACCTGGGGTGACCTCCAGCCTGACAGGGAATATGGGCTAGAGAGAAGTCGCTGCTCTCCCTCTACCCTGCCTGCTGCACAGAGCAGCGCAGCCCCTTGCAGTGCAGAGACTGGCAAGAGATACTCCTAGAAATCTGTGTGGCACAAGTGGGGAACATGGCCACAGCAGGGACACCATCACCTAGGCGGGGCACTGCTGGGGCAGCCTCAAATAACCAGAGATAGTTCTGCTCTGGAGCCACAGCTTGGCAGACACAGCCCTACCTGCACGAGCCACAAAAGCAGCAGCAACTCCACCATGGGGAACAGGATCCCCATCACTGACACTTGTGCGAGCCCTTGAGAAGCAAGCCCACAGCGCCTTTCTTTCTCTGCCCTAACTCACCCCTCTGCACTGCCAGCTTGGAGACCGCCCGCCTCCTCCGGGGCTGCCGAGAGCCCTCCGGCTTTCAGGAGCACAGCTGTTGAGTGGCCTGACAAAGAAACAAATTTGTTACACCTGTCTTATATTTTTATTGGCACTAGAACTTCTGTGACAGGAGAAACAGAAGGTCATACTTTCTAAGAGACTGAGAAGTGAAGGACATACTCATATATGGTCTCTGGTAATGGTGGAAGACAGCCACAAGAAGGGTCCTCACTCACTATGTAGCAGCCCTGTAACTTGTAGAGGAAACAAAATGCACTCTGCTGGAAACTCCTGTTTGCTTTCACTTGAGAACCAGCAGCAAGGCAAAGATCCCACTCTGCAAGGTCTGCTTTTGCCTCAGCACAGGCAAAAGCTTTATTGCTTGTAGAATTAAATATAGGTTTCAGACTGGTTTTCTTAAAGTAGTTTTTTCCCTTCATACTTAGCTGCTCTTAGAATGGTGTGGTTGGTCGGATGTGCACATTGCAAAAAGCATGAAGGTTTGTAACTTTCTGTGAGCTGAGACACTTTCTTTTCCCTTCAAAAGTTCCCACAGCCGATGCTCAGTGGCTTCCCCTCTGTATTCCTGCACCAGTGAGTCATTTCCCGTCTACCTTCTGCCTACACAGGGCCCAGGTGCTGCCGGCTTCTCTGGGACGTTGAGCATGAAACCAGAGATTTGCTGAATCAAGACTACATCAAAATATTTTCTTTTTGCTCCCTTTTTCAAAGATTTCCCACCTCTTTTTTTTTTCTTTTTTTTTTTTCATCTCTTTCTTATTGTAATGCTTAGTCTTATCTACAAATTAGATTGGTCTGCAGACTGCGTTCATTTTCCATTGATGGCCAGGACTGAGGTGCTTTCAAATTGATTTCTTCCCCTCTGCAGCGGGAGAGAGCGATGTCAGCTGGGGACCAGGAGGAGTGTATGTAAACTGCTGCAGGGAAGATGGGGAAGGAGCTCATTTAATCAGGGCTACAAACAGGTTATCAAGAGATGGTATTTGGAAACATGCTGTTGTGAATTCTGTGCACTTAAATGGAAGATCCAAAGGAACTGTGACAGTAAGGTCCAAACTTGAACATGGGTGCATCTACATCAGTGTCTCAGTTTGGACCAGAAGCCAACTTCCAAAGCCAGTTGTCCCTGCTTCCTGAGCTTCCTTTTGACTTGTGCAGCAGATCTGGAAGAGATGAACCAATGCCTTTCAGATGAAACACATGCTTGAAAACATGCTCCAGGAGTCCACCTGGTGCACTCCATGAACAAACACATATATTCGGTCTACACCACACTTCAGGTAGAACACCATTCCCATGGGGTGGCTGCTGAAGGGCCTGAATTTTAGGCTTAGAATAATAAAAAATCAAACCTTCAACATGAACAAAGGAACAGTGGCCAGTGCTCCGCTGCGCGTCATACACAGAAAATCTAATGATGGGAATAAGACCATCTATGTTCAATAACTATGTTTAAAAAAATATTTGTGAAGTGACAAATCACTCATGAGAGAGTTGTGAGTACAAAAAGAGCTGTCTAAAAGATGCTGCATACATTGCATATGAAGCCCTTCTACCCATTTTAGAACCCTTTTAGTCTCCCTGAAAATACATATATTAATATAT
>NW_010107426.1:0-3841 GCF_000699245.1 Pterocles gutturalis | reverse complement strand
GGAGGGAGGCTGGGTACCAGCGTCACGGGGCTGCGCTGAAAATTGTCACTGCCCCGAGCAGAGGCATCCCTGCTGTTAGCGACAGCATCGCGGAGGTCATTCCCGGGGAGAAAGCAGCCCCCAGGCCCCTCCAACTGCCTGGAGGGTAGAGGCAAGAATGCTCCATGGATTGTTCAAAATATTGAACCTTTATGAATAAAATACTTCCTGGCGTTATCTTCTGTAATACCAAAGTTTTATCAGTGCAGTTTCCTTTCAATACAAAGGAAGTTTCCTTTTAATTCCAAAGGGGAAAGATACAGCCACCTGAAAAATATCTGAAGAGTTATGTTACAGGGATAGGAGCTCTTTGTCAAACAACAAATCTTCTGACTGTCTTTGTTTCTTCTTAATTGGCACTCTAGAGGTTCCTGTCGGGGTACTAAGGCAAGCCTCCACCCTGTGGAAATGCTATGCCATCAAATAATCCAAAAAACACACAACATACCAGCCCATACCTTATTCAAAGTCCTCCACACTAATTAGAACTAAATCCCCCGTAAATTATTTATGTCATCTCAGCTGTAGACTGTGCAACCAGCAAACACACCGGTAGAAATTTAAATAAATCTCAAGAGTGGTCTTAGGAATGCAGGCAGGTGATCTGCAGTGCAGACGGTGCATGCTGGCAGTCCTGTAAGAAAGTGACTTAAGGGGTTACACTAAAAACCTGATTTATTTAAAAAAGATTTAGGACAACAAATTCAATTTAATTCTATAGGAATGTGGTAAGTAAGTTGTGTATATACACACAAAAGTAATGAGGTGAGCTTTGGAAGTTATTCTAAATCTTATAAAGAACAGCCACTAAGTCAAAACTCAGAAGACAGTGAACGAGGAAACCAGCGCCTAACCCCAGCACCAAAGGTGGGAAATAGTCACCCCGTCAAGGGCTGCACAACACGCTTTTGAGTTGTTATTATTGCTGGCATACCCACTATTAAAATATCTTCAACAATGGAATAATTCATTGAAGTACACTATTTTTAAAAACTTTATTTTCTTCCTAGTTCATTTTACTGGCAATTAAACTAATTGAGTAACATCACTCTTCACCAGTGTGTCCCTCTAAAGTGTTGCTATTTCAGAAGACAGGAGCATGACCTGAGTGCGCTAACACATCCTCATTCCACAGCACGTCGATGTCAAAGCTTGAGCTGATACATCTGTAGGATCTGCAAAAGATCCCGATTCCACCAGAGCTGAAGCAACTCTGCTCCTGCGCCAAGCATGGCCCTGCACACAGGGCAAGGCACTGTAAAAATCTTATTTCATCTGCAAACTCAGGGACCTCTTCAGAAGAGCGAAGTAGAACTGTGTCACCTATTTACATGAAAGTCCATGAAAAACAAGCCACTCAGAGAAGCTTAATAAATACTTCAGTTCATGTTTTTTCACGTTTGTTTACTTACCATGTTAATCACCGGGAATTTGGTTTTTTTACAGATTCAGTGATTGATAAATAAAACAGATTTTTAGTCACGATTATAAATTACAACCAACAAATTCAACAGTTTGTTCTTAGGTACTTCTAGTCCATACAAATTCCTGCTTTATCAATAAGCAGGAAATTCTGTCCCTCTTTCAGCATCTCCGATTATTCCTGATGCTCGTGCTCTTGTCCCGGGATCAGCCAGCGAATGCTCTCCGTTCGAATGGTGGCATACATAACAAAGCTCGCCAGGAAGAGCAGAGAGAACAGCAGCAGCCAGTCGATGCCTTTTGTCAGCACGCTAGGCAGCGGGCCTTCCCAGTCTTCCTCGGTCACAACCACGTCGCTTTTAGCTTCTATGCCTAAAAAAGAAAGCGCTCGATCAACGCCAGGAAAAATCATTCAATACAGAGAAGTCGGTTAATTTGGAGCTTTGTTCCTGTTCTCAGACTAAGGCGCACGTACAGTTGGGCTTTGGCGAGATGATCCTTGTGTGTTAACGTATACTTAGGACACAGTTTACTCACATAAAAACAGAGTGATTTTTAAGGGTCTTTTCACAATAGGAGAAGGTTTCTCCTGTCCCGCCCCAGCACAGCCGTTTGTGAGTTTGTGTTTTTGTTTTCTTGTTTGGTTGGTTTTGGGGTTTTTTTGGTGAAGGTTTTTTTTTATTTATTTCTGCTGTATTAGCAAATGTAACAGTTTCTTCCCTCTGATGAAGGCCTTCATAAGCCTACGCACGGGTTATTTTCTTTCTGTCTAGAACACACCGCCAAAGAGCCAGAGAGCTGCTGGTGCCGAGCTCACAACATGGACAGATGGTGGAAACTGGAATCCTTTTGCTCCTCCAGCACAAGAGCTGAAACCATCTTCTCCCCCAGCTGCTGTCAGCCTTACACGGCTCTGGAAACAATCCCAAGGTTCATCTGCCTTTATTCCCGAATCAGATATCTGGGCAGGAAGGTGTGCTCCCTCCCAGCCAAACCCCACTGTTTCCCCCGCTCCGGGACAGCAGCCCAGGCGGTTGGGTTTCTGCTTTCAGCAGGTCCTGAAATCCAGCTCACTGCAGCAACGGATAATATAAACCTCTGCTGGGTCCTCTCAGAGTCTTTATAAAATCCATTTTAAAGAACAAACAGCAGGGAGAGGGAAGGCCAGGTTGGAGGCAAAAGCCAGCCTGTTCTTTCTACTGCCGCCTCAGGGCTGAGTTCCGTACCTGTCTGATTAAAAATGAAGTCTTTCAGTGTCTCCAGCGTTCTGTCTGTATGATTGAACCTAGCCATGGGTTTAGCACCTTGGAAAAGGAGGATATTGGGTACAGCCACGGTTCCGAATCGAGTTGATAAACTGATGAACAAAAAGCAAATACAAAGCATGAAAGACAAGAAATCCACTGGAGGAACAAAGATAGCCACAATACAGGTAGTGTCACTTCTACTAAATTAAAATGTCACTTTATAAAAAAAAAAAAAAAAAAAAGAAAAATCACTCCTGTTCTTAAAACACCCAACTTGCTAACATTCTGGATGGCAGAGCACAGGATGTGTAAATTACCTGCTGTGCTGAGATGCATCCAGGGCCAGGAAGCGAAGAGTTGGAAACGCTCGAGGTAAAGAATTAAAATGAGGTGCCAGATTGGCAGAAAAGCGGCACCACGGCGTATAGAACAAGACTAACGTACAGTCGCTGCTGTTTGGGTTTAACAACTCCATCAGGTCCTTAGAGAAAGCAGAATGAGAACAGACATGGACAATAAAATACTTAACATTATTAGTTAATATTTAATGGCATTAGTCAAATTCTCCATGGGAATGCATCATTCAGCAACCAGTTATGTAGCTGACAATATTTATCAAGGAGCTGCACGTTCATTTAATTTTTTTAAAACAGAAGGAGAAGTGCATTTAACCTTTTTTAACTGTTGTTTTAAAAGGTTATCACTTTAAAAAAGAGAATGTATATATATACACACACATATCCATTACAAGAAACAAACTAGATACAGGCACCGGTCCCGGCAGTAAGTGCTGTTAACAATTTCAGAGAGACAATAACCCATACAGCAGGAAAGCTGACAGTTCACAGGCACGGGGACGGAGCTCTATCTCCCTTTTTCTCTGCTCAGAAGGACACCAAAGGCCTCCTTGCCCAGACGTTTCCTCTTTTCGACAGCACAGAGGACGTCACACAAAGAAATCACCAAGTCAGGGAAAGCAACAGCCCCGGGGTGCCGAGGGGCATCTCCCCCCGCCCGCTCACCTCCGACACGTTCAGGATCTGCGGCGTGAACCGCTGGATGCCGCTGACGTTTCTCTCCTCGCAGGTCACTTTGGGAGCTCTGGCGCTGTCGGTGCCGTTCGCCTCCTCGGC
>NW_010107425.1:0-24417 GCF_000699245.1 Pterocles gutturalis | reverse complement strand
GCGAACGCCGTAAGCGCTCCTGCTGCCTGAGCCCGGGCGGGCTGGCCCCGGAGCGTCCCTCCGCAGGGACGTGCCTGGAGAGCGCTGCTCCTTCTCTGCCCACTGCCCCAAAGTGCCACCGAAACGAGGGGAAGGCGTTATTGGTACTGTTGTGGGGCTGCTGTGGCCGCCCTCCGTGCATCGGTCCTTCTGGGCTCCAGAAAGACGCAAAAACTCCGGCCCCGCGTTCGGCTTTACCTGCCCGGTTCCCTCCTGCACCGCTCCACTTCGGCCATTGAAATGAGACATGTACACAGTTCCCCCCTTCATGTTTCTCCAGGCCATAAAACAGTATCTAAACCTAACAATGATGAGTGAGTCCCGTGTAGGAATTGTGCTTACTACTAACAACTCCCTGGTTACCGAATCTGAGTGACTCCAGGTGCCAGCCATGGGCAGTGTAACACTGGCTGTGTTGTGAATGTTCAGGAGCTGCGTTTGTCGTTGATTTGCGTGTTAAGAGGTGTTAAATGTGTTTGTGTAGGCAACGGTGCCATTGTATTCAGTTGACAAGATTTGGCATTTTGCAATGCCAGGATGGAACCAGGTGAAACTAGGCAGTGGGTTTCTGGTAGAACAGGAGACTTGTCTCCATTCGGGCTTTGCAGCTTGGTAGGTTGTGTAAATAACTGGCAGGAGCCATTGAGAAGGACATTTTACTTCTTCCCCTTATGGACAGGTAAACTAGCAAAGGCAAAAAGATGCCTTCTAGTTCCTCCCAGCTTTTATCTCCCTGTGTGGGCAGTGGTATTGCTTTTCTCTTTCCGTTCCTTCTCTGGCATCTCTGTGGCTGTGCTAGTGCAGGTACTACATACATGGAAAAGCCGTTTGGGTAGGAAAGCCAGGAATGATCAAAGGGGTGGGCAAATTCAGCTTTGGGGTTTTTCAGCCCCCAAAGCAGTTCTTGCTCTGTTTGCAGCCTCCTGGTGCAGGGAAATTGTACCTCAGCTGGTACAAAAGGACAGAAGATTAAAATAAGTGATTTTCTTTTACCAATTGAACTGGAATCGTGTCAGGCATTCAGGTTCCATAGGGCCTTTTGTAAAGGAGAGGGGCAGAGCCTGCCGTTGGAAGAAATGGGTTGTTTCCCTAATTACAAGATAGATGGATGGCTGTACAGCAAAGTGCAAGACACCGTATGCACTGAGCCAAGTCCCTGCAGCAGCACATGCGGGCAGACCAGCCCTGCTGCCCATGACAGCTGCTGGGGGCCTCTGCCTCGAAGGTGCTCCAGGTGTGGTGGCTTTGGCTGGCTGCAGGCAGGTCTGGGTCAGCTGCTTGCAGATGCTGCAAGGTAAATGGTTTGGGAGCACTTGAGGAGGACTCTTGTGCTTTAGTCTTGAACTGGGAGAGGAAGCCTCCTTTCCATGCGTGCAGAGCAATAACGCCAGTGGCCATGGTGTACGTGGAGAGCAGAGCTAAGCATGCTGTATGTACTTGCTCTGCTCCCTGTGCCGCTTGTGCGGCGTCACTAAACCTAACCTACAGGGCTGTGTTGGAAGTTTTCCGTCATCCGCGCCAAGTCTCTAGCCTGTGTGCTGAGACCATCGCTTAGCTGGTGGGGCTGTCTGGCCACAAAGATTAAAGGCAGGACCAAGTCATTTGATATGTCAAACATCATTAAGTTCTTCTGCTAATGATATTAGCCTCTTCTGTATCAAAGCTGGGGCAGCTGGTTCAATTGCAGTGTCACCAAGACTGAGGTTAGATGTGCCACACTGGTAAAAACGATGCCCAAAAATCAAATCCAGTCTGAGAATGTTGCCAAACTTCACAGCCAAATTTTAAGCTCATCAGAAGAAAGGGATCTGATTTAAATTCTTTGTCAAAGGCTGTTGCAAGGATGGAAAAACAGATGGAATTCAGCAGCTAGAAGAGACATGTCTGTGTTGTTTTTGTGCTTGTTAGAGTCATAAGCTGGAGTAAAACATGGAAAGGATGATGCCTTTATAATCAAACTGAAAATATTTCGCAAATGCCTGTATTGAATTTCTGACAGCCCCTTTAGTAGTGAGGGAGTAGTGAGTGTTCATATGTAAATGGACTGGGGAATTCACTGCCACAGCACCTTGAGACTGGACTTTAGCAGGATTCCTAAAGCAGATTTGATATTTAGATAGAAAATAAGATTAACCAAAGTTTGAATGGAATATTTAAAAATGTACAGACTACTGCAGGTCCCACTACCTTCTTTACTGGGTTGGAAATTAGCTAAAATGAAGATTTAACCATTTAATAAATACCAAAGAATGGAAGGTTACAACACTGGGAGCATATTATCTTGAAAGTGCTGGCAGAAGTATTTCTTACATCTTCCCAGTAACAGCTGGTATTGGCCCCTAACGGAATCCGGGAAAGGGATTAATTTTTGGTTACTGCCCTGAGAGTGGGACCACCTATGCCTGTTAGGATACTCCTTGCTACAAGGCATATTCTCCACTGGAAGCAGCCTAAATTGCTGGTATGAAAGTGGTATCACTGATGGCAAACTTTTCTGTAAAACAACCGCTGAACCGTGAGTTTTTAACCAAGTCCTAAACCTAATCAGGCTTTGCATGATTTCAAGCTGTGGTTTGGATATTTAGTGCATCCCCTCATGTGCCATTATGAATCTTTTATTACCTGCTCTAGTCCGAATTGACCTCTAATGATACAGCAGAATTATTTTATTAATGCATTTCCCCACAGCAGAATACGGCTGCTCTGGGCAATAGCAGAGTCTCTGGCTTTGCCTGAAGTGCCAGGTGTCCCTGGAAAATGTGTCTTGAGACACAGGGAGCTTCCCTGCCTGAAACCCAGCATTTCAGTGTATTGCTGTCTGAGGCCTGAAGCGAAAGATGTACATGTGATGTGATGCAGCAGCTGAGGCCTGACCTCAAAGCAAAGAGGCTGATCTGGCTGGTCGCTGCCCTGTGGGGAGACGGCTGCCCTGGCAGGGCAGCGGGTGCAGTGGGGAGCAGGGAGCAGGCAGCGGGTGGGGGAGAAGGCTGTGGGCCCAGCCACTCGCGGCTGCCCGGTGGCAGGGCAAGTCCTGTTGTGCAGAGGGCGGCTGGATGCATCTCTGCGCTGCGGAGCCACTGCCTGCTCCACATGCTGTCCTGCTCCCCCGGCATGCTGCCTACATGTTTCTGACCTCTTTTGCTGCCAGCTGAAGGAGGTTTTGCAAAGCAGCAGGCAAAGGCTGTGGGAGGCAAGAGCAAGAAGAGTGCTAATTTGCCCCTGCCTTCCCCTGCTGAGCTGAGACAGGGGTAGAAATAGCCAAGAAACAGTGAACTCCCCCAGAGGCAGACCTCGTCTGTCCACTTTATTGCTGCTTTGCCCACACTGCTTTAACCTGCTGTAAAGTCAATTGGTTGGCGAGGATTTGAATGTTGGTCCAGGCTTGCACCTTTAGTGCCTCCAGCAGCGTCATTTCCAGCAGAGCGATTGGAAAATTCTGTTGAGATAAATGACAAAATCAAAAGGTTTCTGCATTTGTGCAGGCACGGGGACAAATCCTGACTCTGTTTGGGGAAGCAGCAAAAACACAGGTATCCCCAAGCAGTGTTTTGCTACTGCTTGAGCTTCAACGCAGCTGAAGGGCAGGGGACAGGGAGGCTACTGAAAAAAATGGTACCCCTTGCTCTGAAACCTCCATCACAGTACTGTTTGCAAGAGGTTTTCTCTGAGCAGGATGGATGGCAGAACAGAAAAATGCTGGCAGCTACAAGTGCCTGGTCTAGACCAGGGCTTCCATCATAGCGCTCTGCCCAGAGTGGACCCAGCTAGCAGCGCTGGGAAGTTTTAATGGAAAAGGCCGGTGCAGGCACGCAGTGCTCTCAAAAGCCCTCCAGCCCCAGAGTAAGGTAATCTGGGCAGCCAGCTGGGAGTATGATGTTGCACTGATGTGCACTACATAAAGAGATATGCGCGTCTGACATCCTACTCCTGCCTCCATTTCCATACGGCTTGATAATGACTTTTTTCTCCTTAGAGGGTAAGCAGATCTTTCTCAGTCATGTTTCAGGGCTGAGAGCTTCTCTGAACAGGACATCTTGGTCTGAAATCTTGAAATTGGGTATGTATGAAATCTGGGACAGAGACTACTTCATCAGCAGGGTTTCCATTTGCCTGGGATTGTTTCTTGCTGGCAGGGTGTGGGACCCCATTACTCATTCCTTTGGTGTAGGCTAGTGAGCCATCTCGGGTCTCCTGGGAGAAGCGTTTTTGTAATTCCCGTGCAGTTCCCCAGGGAATGTGGACAAAGGAGTTCATGAGGTGTGTCCTTGGTGAGAAGACAAAGTCAGTTATTTCATATACAAAGGGTTATTCTTAAGTATCGGACTTGTTGATTCAGAAATGCACGTAAATTACAGCCTGGATTTCCACTTGCAGGATGAAAAAAGCTTTGTTCTGATAATAAATACTGAATCTCTGCTGTTTCCATTTACATAACACACATGACACAATGTGTAAATCCTTGACAATATTTTTTCAGAATTTAGCAGCTTGTTTTTCTGCAAACACAAACATTTATTTTTGGTGTTAATAATTAATAATATGCCACATGCCCATAATAAATGCAAAAATCTAATCTTGTATAGACATAAATGTGCCTGCCAAAGTGGTCTTTCCATGCTGTAAATGACTTTCACAAAGTGGTAGCATACATTCTATTTTCAATCACTGGTGATTTGTTTTGTGAACAGATATGTCATTAAACTAAATGTTTTCCTTTGAAAATAAACACTTCACACATTTTTTTTTTTTCAGAAGGAAAAATAGTTGATAATTATTAAGAAAGGGGAAGTAGCTAATATCAAAATCTTTGCAGTGGTATCCAAAGCAAAATATAGACAGGAATGTGGAAAATCCCAGCAATGGAGGGAAGAAAGCGTGAGATATGAGAGTGTTAGTCCTAGTCTCTGTGGTGGAAAGAAGGAAATGACGACCTTGGGGTCAAGGTTTGTCTTGTTTTCAGTGAAGCCTCATGTAACTGTGGTCTACTAAATTGCACTGGAAACAGCTGTCTTTCCAGAGAAGGCTGAGCTGACTCTTGGGGAAAGGTAGTGATATGCTAACACCAGAGGAAAAACAAAACATGAGATGTTTTATTAGTCTTTTTTGTGAAGACTTCGTAGTTTCTATATTTGTTCTGCTTTTATTTATGCTATCCCAAGCAACTGATGGAATTTAGAGAACTCTCATATTTGTTGAAGGTTTAACGATTCAGCTCATTGGTTGTTGTTAGCAGTGTGGATGATGTGAGGGTCCTCAGAAATTGGTCAAACCTTCCAGAAAATGTAAACTTTAATATTCCAGCATGAAATAAGAGAGGAGATGAAAGAGATTTATCTGAAGCATTTTCACGCTATCATTATGCATTCTGTAGAAGACAAAGATCATAAAAGTCCATTATATTCATGGGCCAATGTTTATTAATCAATTGAAAACAGGGTGCCCTAGCAAGGATGCACTCGGAGTAACCGGGCCAGGCTGAGTCAGCCGTTTGTGCAGTGACAAACTCTCCGACTGCTGCTGTCCAACATACTGTGGACGAAAATTTTCAAAACTCCCCAATTTCTGAATTTCTTTCTGCTCTGTTCACCTTCTGCTTGAGTGCTCTTTCTGTTGGAAACCCACAGGTGTGCAGAGCTTCATGGAGGCTCATATCACTGTCACTGAGCTGAGTTCTGGGTGAGCCTACTCACCTGCATGGGTGACCATGGGGTACAGCTGTCTATACAATTGCTCAAAAAATGTTCACATCAAAGGGGTTTTTTGCATTTGCAAAAAAGTTCTTAAGAATGAAATATTCTATAGAAATGGCCAGCACCAATGCAAACTTCAGCCATTTTTTAAACATAACAGTAAGCATAATATATTATAAAAAGGAATAGATTATTTGTCCAAAACCATTGAACCTGTTTCTGAAGTGGAGATTCCATCTTTTAATTCTGTTTTTTGAAAATATTTCATCTGCTTGGTTTTTTAGCAGATAGACTTGTCAAGTCTTGGAGTCAGGGATTGCTTCTTATGTTTGTGTATAGAACCTAACACTGCACTCATCTGAGTTATGCATCATAGGTTAGATTTCCTACATATAATACATACAGTAATTAACAGTAATCCATCATTTGTCATCAGATATCATCTAGCTGTTAATACTGTACTACACATCTTTCCTTTTCAGAAGCAGCTTTTTAAAGACATATAGCCCTCATAGCATGTGTGTGATAGCTAGCTGAAACAACCGGCCACTCCAAATTTAGTTCCTAAATGGAGCTTAGTGTTTGGGTACAATGATTATTCCATTTGCTGTGTGAAAGAACCAGCTATATTCTGTTCCCTCAGCAGGGCAAAATGCATGTATTGAGAATTACCGGTTATTTACCCAATCCCACATGTGTTCCTACACAAATATGGACATTACTTACTACCAATTTTAATCAGCTCAAAATTTTAATATTGAATAGAAACACTCCAGGGATGATTTTCATCATTCCATTGTTGATTAATTTATTTCCTGGGGGAAAAGCATAAGTTAACATTCAGGAGTGAATTACAGTAGTGCTCTGGCATGGGATAAAAACACAAGAACAATGGGCAGAAGATAGTATTTGAATTTATCTTATCCCTCTGGATGAAAAGAAGAAATAAGTACGTGACAGCATTTACTACTTGAAAACCTGGATTATGAAGAGGCATTTTTGTGTGTTCATTCGATAAGAGTATGGAGCCCCAGGTGAAAGAAGTAGGGAGAACTCAGTCGGTTTTGATATGGCTGAACCACACTTTGTCAGGTAACCATTAGTTTTGGTTTGTGGTATACCATTCCAAACCAGTGAAGGGCAGCACTAACCAACAGTTTTAGGTAACTAGAAAGATCACTAATTATGTTTCCAAGTTTAAAATGATGTAAACATAAATCGTTTGACTGGATTTGCTATGAAATTGGTTGCATTGTTGTATTACTCCGAAATAATAAGTTCAAGAGCACTCTGTAATTGTCAGAGCAGAATTCTGCAGCTACAAATTAACAGCTTACTTGCAATGGATTTTAGGAAGGGGTATTTCACTTGTTGTAAAGCTGAATCTCTTACTAAAACTATGGTCAGTTCAATTGCTTTATTAGGTTATAGCATAGGATCTACACATCAAAACAGATTTTAGCAGATTGAATTATGATTTGTACGAGAAATATGTAAACAATAATGTAGATATTTTTGTAGCTCACAACACTTGGAGGTATGCTTTACTACAAAAATTGGTAGATGAGTTTAGTTCATTTATTTCTGAAGTTTCCTTCAGCTTTTTTGATAAGAAATAATGATTTGTATGTCTGATAAACTAATTTATACTGAATGTAACAGGATACTGTAATGAACTTTCATTGTTAATTTTATGTTTTTCCTCATCTCTGAAAATTTAGCTGTAAACTTGTGCAAACTCTTTCAACATACTATCTTATTTACTGTGGTGATTGGGAGGGAGTAAATGAAAAGGTGCTCTATTATTGAGTCTCATTTTAAATGTCCTATGCCCATGTTCACATTTCAAAATTACTTTAACCTTTTTCCTCCCCCTCAAAAAAATTATATCTTGACTTTACATAGGAAGTTGTGTTATACTATAAGTTCATGCAAACAGTAATTCATGTATTTACTTGTAAAAACAAAGCTATACATCATCCTGAATTTGAAGGATTTGTCATGGTTCTGAAAAACAGATGAATCAGTCCTGTTAGATGATTAACTGAATACCCTGTAAATAAAGATCTTCACTGTCATTTTATAGTAGAGAAAGGTCTCTCCACGTATAGTCAAATAGCTACTAACAATATTAATTTGCAGCATTGTTCCTTTTACAGAGAAAATTATTATTCTAATACTAGGAGTATTTTAATGCTAAAGGGAACATGTCTTGACTGAGCTTACAAACACAAGTGAGCACGTATTCGGCCTTACTGTGTCCTTCACATCCACACCGCCCGCCGTAGCCTCTTCCAGCCCCGCCAGCCTACCATGGGGTCACACACAGCTGGGGTGGTCCCCAGGGGTGAAGAGAGATGGAGAAATGTGTCTGGGGTCTCCTGCAGTAGTTCTGAGTGGAGTGACTTGTGCTGACCCTTTGGTCGGTACACTGCTGATTAGCTTTTTAGGCACATGATAAAGATTAGGTTAAAGCCCAGCCATCAGGCAAGCCCTTGCCCATTAATCCTAAAGCATCTACTTTAACCTCAGAAGATTTGGTGTGTGATACATGTATGAGTAATCACTGTGTGTGCCTCCACTGTGAGCAAAAAGCAAGTTTGTGAGAAAAGTTTAAAACAGTTGCTAGAGTTAACAGAACTTGCTTTATCTGGAATTATTTCTGTTGTTGTTTTATCCACTCTGAATATTTCAAGTATTAATGTGAATTCAGATTGTGCCACTTACTGTGTACTTGCAATGTTTTGCATGATGTGAATGCTTCTGGGTTTTTTAAAGATGTCTTTACAGAAGCCTTTCTGGCACACAGCTGGCCTCCCTGCCAAAGGAAGGTCCAAGTGGTGGAGAACAGAACAGGAATGGCATCCATGGCACTTCAGGTACAGAAAAGTAGGTGTTTGGTCTGAGCGAGTTACCTTGGCTCCCTAGTGGGAGGGAATGAGATATGCAAGGATTCATCCCACATAAGAGATCTAAATTAGGGAGGATTAATTACAGAGGGGACCCAACTGGGTGCCTTAAGGCTTAGGGGAAGGCTCCAGGTGAGTGATCCCCTGGGCACTGTCTCTGCCGCCCAGGGACAGCTCTGGTGAACTGCTTTTGAGAAGAGGTTCTGGCTTTATTTCCTTGGCCTCTTTGACACAGACATGCCATTCATTCAGTCTTGGGGTAGTGGAGGGAGCCTATCAGGGCCAAGATGACTCGGGTTGTTTTATTTCTCTAGCAGACTTGTGTACTAACTAAACATAAATATCAGGATTTTCACATTCCTGTAGTCAACAACACTTATTTATATTTTAAATTTCACCTGCATTGCAAGACATTTATTACTATAGTAAATGTGTGAGGCTGTCCAATTAGTTAATGAAAAATTTCCCTTCTCCTTTTAAGGGATTAAAATAATATTTTATGGGATGCATCTGGGACACTGGTTACAAATTAAAATGGTGACATTTGCTGCAATAATGGTCTTTATGTTGGAGAATCAGACCAATAGATCAGATGATGGAAAAGACAAATGAGTCAATGAATTAAATGATTAAAAGCTTAAGCTGGCACTGAAGTTTGCATGTTTACTCAGATATGTAAAGCATCTATTGATCTGAAGTTTGATCCGTAGTATTTACAAATTTATTCTCATATAGATAATTATTATTGTATTCTCTCGTATTACAAGTATGGTGTGTCACCCAGGTGGACCCCTGGCACTTCAGCCTGAACGCTGCTTACCGAGCTGCTGCAGAGACCCTGCGGAGCTCTGCTTCCCATGCGTTAGTAGGGCTTCCTCCAAAAAAAGAAAGAGCAGGAGGGATAAATGTTTCCCCCAGGTGAAGTTATACCCTGTAGGTGCAGCAGTTTAGCAGTGGGGGTGTGCGCTGCGTGTGGAAGCAGCTGAGGAGAGCTGGTGGAGCAGTCCCCGGGTGCGGACGGTGCGGCCCTGTCCCAGGCGGCTGTGGTGGCTGAGGAGGGAGGGAGAGCAGTCTGGGGTCTTGGCAGTGCCTCCTCCCTCAGGACAGGGTCATCTTGCTGAGCAAGAACAGTGGAGCGGAGAAGGCCAGCGAGCAACGACTGCATGCGTTTGGCTGTTGGCATGAACAAGAGCTGGAGCAGAGGGAAGGCAGGAGGAGGTCAAACCCATCTAGAACACGGGCCTGTACCAGGCTTGTGAGCTTGGACCGTGGGGCACTGGGTCTCTGGAGATTTCTTTTGTTTGTTTGCAGAGATCTGTGTTTCTTCAGGGCTTTTAAAAGTAAGGTTTCTGTAAATAAGCCTTTATTTTCCTATTCCCTTGTTCCTCGTTTTCTTGACACGTCCTCTGCAAAGGCATTGTTTTAGACACCACACACAGTTGTGACCCTGATGCCGCTGGGGGAGGGTGCACGCGTGCCCTCCCCTCCCTCTGAGTTTGGACGTTTTGAGGAGTCCAGGCACTAATTTCAGGACCTGACAGGATGGGTAGTTGCTGTATCTCCAAAAAGGCATGTACATAGAACAAAAAAAAGTGAACCTGGAGGTTTCTGTTATAAAATAGAGCTTGAAACAGGCTGCTTACAATGGACAAGTCATTCCAGAAAAGCAAAACTGGATCAAGCTGAACCCAGGGTTCATTAAGAGAGGAAAGCTGGGCAAAGGACATGGTCTGCTGGTAAAAGAGAAATACAAAGGATATCCAAAGGCAAATAGTTTAACAGAATTAATTTTTTCAGACTTATGCACAAACACAGAAAAAAGATTAGATAGAAAAGTTTCTGAAATCAGAAGTTAAATGCTGAGGAGATGGATCTAGCATCCATCTGTAGTTGATGCTTAAGCTGTAACTGCTTTCAACAGGTGCAGGGTACAGATTTTGCTCTTTTGAAGACACCTGCATTGTGTCCTTTGGGCCTTCTGCCCTCTTTGTCTCTTTGATTTCAGCAGCTTTGTTTGCAGATCTGGGGCTGGGTTCACAGGGACTAAGAACTGTGAGAGTGTGTTTGGACATAGATGTCTGCCATGCTGGGGAACTTGGCTGCTGGCTTACAGTCCTGCCCAGCAGTTCACGCAGATCAGAATCGACATCAGCTGAGGCTGTAACTTTCAGTATTGGCCTTGTGTATCCTTCTGACTATTCAGTTTATAGTGCCCCTTTATATTTTTTCCTAAACAGAAAAATGGTAATTAAAATTATATGAGGAACATAGAATTGGATGTTGAAGCAGTAGAACACAAAGAGCATAGGCAACGTATGTGAGAACATAAACTAAAAGCCTTGTTCTCATTTTTCATATTCTTCATCTGAGGGCTGAAATCACAGATAATATCCAGAATGAGAAACATTGTGCACTTGACTAATATATATTGCACCACTGAAAAAATGTATTATTTATAGAGAGTCATAAATATATTATTTTACATTTGTAGAAATTTAGCAGCATAGATCTAAATGATATTTTTACAGGAAATAAAAACATGCTTCTCTGATTGCACTCTGAAGTGACCCTGCTGGAACAACCCATAATGGACACCACCAGCAGGCAAAACAGGGCAGGGGAGCCAGCGGGAAGATGCTAAATACTGCCATGAGAGTCAAGGCAGTACAGCTTATAACTGCAGATACTGAAGCTTGTAGGTAACTCTACTTAGGGAAATAATTTCATATTAGTTCTTAAGGGTTCTTTTGTCTTTGTAATTGCATTCTCTTGTAAATAAACATGAAGTCTTCTACCATAGGGAATTGCAGTATTTAGAATCACGTCATGTCACAAGTTGTTGCCTGAGCACCCATGTACTTCTGAGAGACTTGGTGTAGCTGCCCTGAAATAGCTGTTTACTCCATTCTGATTTTTTTATAAAAAAGAGTCTATTAAAATTGGAATCTGAACTAGTTGGGGTTTTTTTTAAAGGCTGTATTTTGCTCAGCCCAGCAATCTGAGAGTTAGTAAGCATTTCTCAACATGAACAATCTGAAATGTTGTTTTTTTTTTAAAAGAAAGCCATTATAAACATTGTTTTCTAATACATTTCATAGTTTATTGATGCTGAGTAGTGCAAAAAATTACAAAGAAATACATCTAGAGTCATTTTGCCACTGGACCATCATAGAAAGTGTGATTAATCTCACAATGAATAGTAAACAATGTGCAGCTGGAACTGCAGGGAGGAAGCATGTATGTGACTGCAACAGCGGTCTCATGGGCTAATTGTGGGTGTTGAGGTCCTCTCCCCTCCCCCAAATGCAGAAATGAGCACCTAGTGGCACAAACAATTGTCGTTCCGTTGTCTTTCATACATACACAGGCTGCTAAAAAAGTATGGGAAGTGAATTGAGAAGTGCATCAAAAATGATGTTAACGTGAAAAGTCTATTCCCTCGCTGTGGTGCTCTCTAGGATAACTTATGTGTGGTTGTCTCACTGCAGTTGTGGTCTTATCATTGTCACCATCAGATGCACCCACTTGCTTATTTCTGCATCCTTTTAATCACAGCAAATGAAAACCTGAAGGTCCATTTCAGCTGTAGACATGTTCTGCAGTCATCTAATAACTTCATCTGTTTTCTCCTGCAGATAGGCTTCCTCACTCCCATCTGCCATGTAGACCTCTAGAGTGTAGTGGAAATTACTTAAGAAATGGTATATCAGATAAGAGAGAGGCATTTTCTGTGGAACAGATGAAGAACTTTTCTTCCCTTTTAACAGTTTTGAATTAATTGGTTAATAGATGGTTAGTGGTTCATGTAGCTTGATGACTCCTTGGTAGCATCCTGAGAAGGTGGGAAGCCTTGGATGGTGTTATTGCACCACGGTGACATAACATACATGACATCATCCTCTACAGCAGTGGTTGTTAGCAGGAGGATGGAATAAATCCAGCATCCTGTGGATTTCTGGAGAAGCTGTTCTAGTTTTGTCCTGGGAGATGCTGAAAAGAATACAGGTACCAGTAGGATGAAGTTCTTGTTAATGCCATCTTTGCTCCACCCTGTGTGGTATATTAACCATACGTCAGTCATCCATCTATATGTGCACCTCTCAATCCTATTGGCAATTACTGGAACCAGCCACTCTCCGTATGCATTTTAGAAATTAGTCTCTGATTATTAAATCATGACTGCATGTTAACACCCATTATTTTTATAAACCCACTGCAGACTCCCATGCATTATAAATAAATTGTATTAACTCCAGTTCATATGAAATATTTATAAATATTATGGAAAGGCCTTACTTTCTGTGCATAGTTATTAGACATTTTAGATTACAGAAGATTGCAAATGGTCAATTATATAAAATTATGAGAATACAGACTTAAAACTAGGCTCATAATCCTATGACAAGAGAGACACACAAAACCAAGATTCCAGCTGGGTTCAAGAAGAGTGACATGCTTTATGTTTCTTAATTATCTTTATTTCCCGGTAGTATTGCTATTGCCAGAGCTCAATTTACTATGGGCCAATGAAAGAGTAATAAGTTGCAGAGACATTCCTACATCAGATGAAAGAGTTTCACTCTCCTATGTTCTCAGAACATAAACCCATAGAGGACAGATGATTTTAGCTATACAGTGTCTGAGTTTGGGCAAAATTCAGTTGTGAAGTAAATGGTTCTTACTGAAGACCCTGCTGGAGATGGGCAATGAGACTGTTGATGTCACTGGATGTTCAACAGCTAATAGGAATTACAAATCTAATTTTTTTTTTTTTTTAAATCTAGGTCATAACTCCTAACTGAGTCTTTGAAAATATCCCCTAGTGTGGTAATAAAAACCAGAAGCTAGAGCAGGAGTACTGAAGCTGCTGGTTTCCAGTGCTCTAGTTTATAGAGTAGGGAAGGACATGGCTGAGTCACAGGAAGAATTTTTTTGAAACATTCACCCAGCTTCCACTGAATCCAGTGGAAAGCATTTTTTACTTCTCTGGGAGAACCTGGGGAGACCACTGACAAATACCTCTGAAACCCTGAGCCTGGTGCTCCAAGCTCGCCTGTTGCACAGCTGCCCATTAGTTTGCACACCAGGGATCAGAAGCTTTTGAGAAGTTTTACCTTTTTATTTTGGTAAGGAAACTCTTCTAAGAGGACTTGGTATGGTCTTTTACATAAAAATGACAAACCTGTTTATCCAGCCTTCTCTCATCCGCACCCTTCTTCTAACTAAATCTAGGTTATGTCCCTAGTTAGAAAATTTAATTAATAAATAAGTTAAATGTTTGTACAGCACCTTGAAGCTGTAAAGTGCTGTCTAAATCCCAAGTACTAGTAAGTCTCTCAATTATTATATAGTATATTTATACAAATATGTTTGATGTCATCAGAACATTCGGACTAAGTGGAGCATATTTCCTGTTGAGAATAGATTTTGCTGGTTGGAAAACATGCCTTATGAAATGCAGACTACTGTAACAGCATCCAGTTCAGGAAAATAACAACATAAAGAAACATAATTTGCAGCATTAAAACTGCATTTTCTAAATATTTGTAAGCAAGAGTAAAATATTTGAAAGAATCCCCTCTTTCTTATTTAATCTGAATTGTGTTGCTTTGCTGATTATAGAAGCACCTGTAAATTTTATTATAGTGGCATTGCACTTGACTGTAGTTAATGGTCTGACTATTTTCATTATGTATTTTTATGAGTTTATCATTTGGACATTTTAAAATGGAAACATAATGAAAATCATAAGAGAATTAGGAAGCTTTTCTCTAGAAGAACAATTTTCTCCGTAGCCTGCTCCTACCAGTGCCATTTTTCTTATCGTAGTTAAGCAGAGGAGTGTGCTGGCTTTGGGAACACCAGGACTTGCTGTGAACTCCAGGACTGCTGTCAGGGAGGAGGGTTGTTCTAAACAGGTCTTGCTGTTGTGGTGGTTGCAGGAGAGATGTAATAAGATGAATTATAAGGCTAACAGAAAATATAGTCTAAGTCAGAGTCCTATTCTATTTTCATGCTTAAGACAATGACTTCTCCCTGTATACACCAGGCTGCACTTTATTACCTTAAACTTTCTTTGACTTAAAATATCCTTAGCATTCTGATTCTGGAGTGTTGTAGCTGCCAGGCAGTGCCTCAGCAAGCAGAATCTATTTTTTTCAGGGAAATATTCTACGTCATTACAATGCTTTTCAACCCCACCGAAGGATAGTTTATGAACTACAGAGTCACTGCTAATGCCAGTAAAGAGGTCACATTTTGCTGTGATGGAGAAGAAAAATTGTGCCTAAGGACACCAGAGAATGCACGTACATTTTTGGTAAAGAGCTGTTAGACTTCTAACAGCCATGTCAGAATTCATATGCTTGTAATTGAAAACCGATACTGGATAATTAAGCCATGCCAACAGATAGCCTCAAAGATATGCTACCAAGGATACAGCGTGCTATTCATGGCATTAAAAAAGCTTTAAGGTAGAAAACTCTGAATTGCTCACCATTAGTCTGGCTCTTCTGCCACTGAAGTCAAAAGTAGAACTCCTGTCAGCCTCCATAGGAACCATGCTGCACTACTGACACATGCGTCAGGTAATTTAATCTTTAATTGCATGACCAAATATCTTAATTGTAAATCTGACTCAGCCTTACTCATCACTAACATATTAAAAGTATAGATGGGCAAAGCGCAACTGTTCTTTCAATGACTATCAAGCCTTCAGCATTAGGTTTTTTTTGCCAGATGAAATTAGAGTTGAGAGGAGATAGAGAAAACCCCATTCAGAATAGTGGTCTGATAAGAAACAGCTGCTTAGGTGGTGATTAGGAAGTCACCTACATGGTGGTTAAGAGAATAATTCCATGAACTTGACCACTATCCTGCTCATGTGTTGTTTTGCTCCACTCCCTGGGAGCCACTGTGCTCTAGCAGAAGTAATAAACCAGAGCAGGTAGGGTGGCAAAAGGCTGCCCGGGTCCCCAGCCTGTGCCCTCCCTCCTGCGGGCTCCCCAGCTGCCCCGCTCCATCCACCTGCCCCACTGCTGGGCTGCCGGCAGTACCTGTGCTGCACAACAGCTTTCACTGGCAAAAACTAGCCAGCCTTCAATTCCCCCTTTTCAGCCTCCTGATCTTTCGTCATGCTACTTTCTGAGACCATGATTAATCCTCATCTTTTATGTCAACTGCTACCCTGAAAAGCATTTCTGAATGGTGCTCAGGTCCCTGAGAGCTTCCCCCTCCCAGGCCGCAGCCATTCATTTCCTGCAATTGCTCTTTCTAAGCCAAAGGAAGGTTTTTTTCTGCTGTTCTTGCTTTTAGCTATATTTTCTCTGATATTTTCTATCCTGTGGAAATCAGATGACAGGCAGAACTACAGATGGATTTAAATTGAGTAATCTTCAAATTCATTATTCCAGACTTCTACCTATGTTTTGCATATCTGAAAGCTGGTGATGATTTTTCTGTGGATAATTTATCATTGGTGCAACCTTTTCTTACCTCACCTTTTCCCCTATCTTATCAACCAAGACCATGCCCGTAGAAGAGAAACATCCTCCACTTCTGTGCCTAATGTTGTACTGAGACCTGCTGCTTCTCTGCCTGTGGTCCCACACCTGCAGCACCGCTCTGCGTCATTGGACTTTCCTTAACTGTTGGTTAAACTGTGGTTTTTGTGTTAAGTACATGAGATGGTATCGCAAGCAAGTTGAGCTGTCTTCAGTATATGCTTTTGGCTCCCATAACATGGGAATGGGCTGCTCTACTTCAGCCTAATCTGGACGCCCAGAACTCTGACACAGCTTCACCAACGCACAGGACTTCTGTTTTGCCAAACGCGTGTTCATCCCATGCCTGCTTAATTGCCTAAATCTCTGTTTTCCTGTTCATTTTTCTGGTTTGCAGATGAATTTTTTGATGTGTCATTTGGGTGCAGAAGCTTCTCTTCTTTTCCAGTGGGTGTCTTTCAGTTCAGGTAGCGAGTCAGTGCAGGCTCCCTAGTCCTGTGTGACTTCTTGTCCACAGGAACTTCAAATCACTACTTAAGCTGTTTAGTAAAGAGCATTTACTATAGATATTTAAATCCAGAACACTTAAGAGATCTTCACACTGCATAAGCTATTATGCAGCATCTGCACTGTTTGTCTGTTTTTCTGAGATGGTCGTATAAGTCTTACAATTTCAGTTCTCACTGTGAGCAATTTCCAACACTGCTCAGATGTTTTCTGGTGATTCCTGAGGCTTCCTGCCTGAGGCGCCTGATCAAGAAATGGCCAGTGAGACATGTAACAGCCCCAGGTTGCAGCTCTACTGCCCTGGCTGAGATGAGGACCTGTTGGCAGCTGTGCGTGAGGCTGTGTGGTGTGAGCCCCCTCCCAGCCAAGGAGCCGTGTCCCCAGCGCGGGGTGGGCCAGATCCCTGTGGGATGCAGAGGCGGCCAAGGGGCACAGCTCAGCCTCTGCCAGAGGTGAGGCCAGTGAGACATGTAACAGCCCCAGGTTGCAGCTCTACTGCCCTGGCTGAGATGAGGACCTGTTGGCAGCTGTGCGTGAGGCTGTGTGGTGTGAGCCCCCTCCCAGCCAAGGAGCCGTGTCCCCAGCGCGGGGTGGGCCAGATCCCTGTGGGATGCAGAGGCGGCCAAGGGGCACAGCTCAGCCTCTGCCAGAGGTGAACACTGCCTCTCTTCTTGACCCTTTGAGTTGTCCCATCTAATGAATCTTTAAAACTTTCCTTCATCTGGTTCCAGTTCCAGCTCTCCAGCTTTACTCTTCAGCTACTGGGAAACACATATATAGATATAGAGTATTCCCCAACAAAGCATATGAAGAGAATTCTAATTCATAGCACTTATTAACATGTTACTGGATGTGACTTCATTAGGAGTTACAATACAAATGTGCATTAAAATACATGAACGATTGAGCTGTTAAAATATTCTTAATTAACAAAATTAACAACATCCCTTTCACCAGCCAGTGGAACGCAGGAATTAAGCATGGGTGAGTGAAGTTGTTTTATTTGGACAAGAAGTATGAATTGCACTTTCTTAAACCAGAATGCTTCCCAGTTCCCCACCCCACTCTGAAATTCAGAGTTCAGGGCCAGAAGGAGCTTGAGATTGTCCAGTCAAACCTTCTGTTTCTGTTAGACCATTCAGTTTCTTCCCATTTGCTATAAGGCTCAATAACTCACTGAATTCATAATTAAAAATATGTTTTTAATTTTTAGTTTGAATTAATCTGCTTTCAGCTTTTAGTCCTTGCTTCTTGTTGCGCCTTTTCCTGCTAGATTAAAGATCCCTTTAGTGCCTCATATTTTCTCCCCACGAGGTGCTTATCTGTTGTAATCAACTCACCACTCAATCTTCTTCTTGATAAGATAAACAGATTGAGCTGTTTGGGTCTCTCACTGTAAGGTATTTCCTCCAGCCTAAAATAATGTATGTGAGCCTCTTCTGCACGTTGTTCAGTTTTGGGGTTTTTTTTGTTTTTTTTTTTTTAACATCCTCTGCCTTACATGGCTTCTCATATCTAAAAGGAGCAATCTACCACAAAAATTGCTTTTTTTCCCCCCTAAGGAGCAATCATCATACAATGACCCTATGCAAGCCTCAAAATAACAAGAACTGGATTTCTTTTGACAGCATTCATTTATTAGGCAGCGAGGCCAGCTGAATGTATCTGAATCTCACTGCTTTGCTTTCGCATGAACCAGATTGCAGTTGTCTGATTCATCGGAGGGGAGGGTGAACAGTGGCACATGTCCCCAGGAGGGGCCAGCTAGATGTGTCACAGCTGCTGATGTGTGGGACTTAAACCTGGAAGCTTTGTGGGGAGGGTAGGAGTTGTGGCCAGCCCTGGGACAAAGCTAGGGATCCTGTCGTGGCCAGCCCTGTGATGCCAGACCTTGGAGCATGCTAATGCCGTAGCAATTTGGTGATTTTAAACATATCCAGTAGCAAACATGTTGTGGGTGCAGAGCACTCCGAGGAGAAAGAGAAGTCAGATGAGCACTGCTGGTATCCCAGTCTTGGGGTTTATCCCGGCTGTGCCGGGGCAGGCTGAGAGCAGGAAGAAGCTGCTTCCCCACTTGCAGATGTCACGCAGACCCCTTCTTTACTACTGTTGTGATACTCACTGGGATTGCTGGTTGTGATGTGGGCCGAGAACCAAACAGTATCAGCCATCGTAAGTTTAAAAAAAGTTGTGATTTGTCCAAATTTCGTAATTACTTCACTTTAAAATACAGAGTAAGTTGTACATAATTAAAAAGGTAGTTTTAGGGCTAGTAAAAAGAGTAGAAGAATAAAACACATGCTAATTAAGTTTCTCTCTAATCTCTGTACCTGGTAGAATCAAAGTGCCTTTCAGAAGTCAAAGTGAATTACAGGTGAGTTCCTCCTGTTGCTGTCACACAGAACCTGGCTTTTCTGGTGTCCATACCTGCAAAGCTCCGTGTGAGTGTAGTGAAGCTGCCCACAAAGACTTTGCTGCATGGCCAGGACCTAAATAACCAAATATTCCTGCACTCTTATACAGGAATGCTATATATGGTGAAACAAGTGGCATTCATGCCTTCAGCTGCTGAAGGACTGAGATGATTGTTGGGATGTTAGTCATCTATGACCGAACAGTCATGGTTCAATAGTTTTTTCCATGCTGTTTAAAAAAAGCTATTTAAGAAATTGCTAATACCTCATTTAAAACCTTGATCCTTTTGATGTGATGACAGGGGGTCAAGCTTGGAGGCGGTGTCACAAACAGAAAGATATGGATGTTCAGCAGTTAGAAGTATTCATTAATGACTCATAAGCAAGTGCGCCTGGCCACTAATTGGAGATTTTTGTGCAGAAGGATTGTATTTATGGGCTCCATACAATCTAACTTATTTTCATTCTGCTGCTTGTGAGGCTATCTTTTTGGCAGGAAGAACTCATTAATCAAAATCCTTCCTTTTGTAAATGACAGCATATTGGGAGGGTGGGGAGAGAGGAGGGCAGGTAGAACACGCATCTGAAATGCCAGAGAGATGCTGCGCTGATACAGCTCATAGCACCACATAGTAAAACGGATGTCAGAAAAGGGGAAACCTCTGTTCTGGTGCTCCTTATGTCAGTGCATTGTTAATGAAACCCGGTTCTACCTCTGTGTTTGAAATCTGAAGTTACACTTTTATGATGCTTTTATATCTGTTAATTTTTTTAAAGCAATGCAACTAAACCGTAGTCTGTTTACCATCAAAGGATTTGAATTAACATTCTACGTTCTTGGCTGATGCAATTTGCTCATTGTCTCAGGGTTCCTGCTGGAGCTGGGGTTTGTCAGGGAGCTGTGGGGTTTGGGCAGGGAGCCCAAACTCCCGCCGGGTAGGGGGTACCCCCATTCTGCCCGCGTGCAGTGGCTGCTCCCCAGCTGCTGGAGGGAGCACAGCTGGGAGGGCAGGCTGGGCAGAACAGCCATGGAGTGCCTGGAAACAGAGAACCACTGCGTATGTGCTCAACAATGTGCAAGGGAAGACTGCAAATGTTCCTGTGGCTTGCTTCCCCTCAAGCTAAGGCCTCTGCTGTTTTCACATTTTATGACTTTTGAGTAAGAAACAGATGTAATTTAAACAGATTAAAAAGGTGTCTCCACCCTTTTAAAGGACTGAATTATACATTCTCTGAAACAGTTTTCTTGGCACAGAAAACTTGGTATTAAAGCTCTTTTTGCTTACTTTGTATCACAGGCTAACAGATAGGGATTGCACATGTTTCTACTGGCAGAACCACCTTTTATCCTGTTCTAGCAAGGACAGATTGGTCTATTTTTTAAGATGATAAATACATCATTGACACTGTCTGCTAACATACTTTATGAATTCATTAACGCTTTCCTGTGTTGTATTATTTACTGTCCTATACAGCTATGCAAAGAGAGCTCCAGCCATTGTACCGTAAATCACTGATACCCAGACTGAAGGCAGTTGATGTTAACGGGATAGCTCAGCTACCACGTGCACGTCAGAGACGTTATTAAGGGCAGGATGATGTGCACAGCTTTGGTGGGGGCTGAATTTGTGTCTGGAATAAATGGAGGAAAAATGGACAGGATGGTTGGCCCCTCACCTGAGCAGGCTGTCTGTGATGCCAGCACTTCATAAAGAACATTAGAGAAATTAACTCAGATGCCCTTCTGATTAACCAGCTTTTCAAAGTCTAGCGTAAGCTCTTTACTCTTTGGAAGGAAATGCTTCCAAGAAGGATAGAGAATTGTTTTTAATGGAGGTAATCTTCCAATAAATTACTTCTGACCAAGGGGAGACTTGGAGGGGCAAGGTAATCCCAGAGTAAAGTTGATTTAACTTCTCCATTATCCTCAGGAAGGCTCTGGGATTGGAGCTTTGAAGAGCTGTATGTGATGTTTTTAAAAGGTTTCAGCAGAGGCTTTAACTCCTATAATGTTAAATATGTTTTCTGAAGCAATCAGATTCTCATACCAGGGGCAAGACATGAGCAATATTTTTGTGCACTAAAGCAGATGACGTTGGCTTTTTGACAAGGTTACAAAATGCAAAATTACCTTTTTTTTTTCTTCTGAGTACAGTCTTATTACTTTCCCAATTAGCACCAAGCAGGTGTTTTACATTTTTATCGCAGAATACAGCAATGTACGCATAGGGAACTTGTGCTTTCGGTTTGGTTCCTAGTGGACACGACTACCTGCAAGCTGTGCCTGATGCAACCTCTGCCCACGCACTCGAGGTCTGGCGTGAAGCATGTTGGCAGGGGATGCTGGCAAGGCTCAGGGTGTAGCTGGCTGCCCTCGCTGGCCTGTGCATAAAGAGTATATGACTCTGCAAGGCCTGAGAACCAGCACCTTTTTCATTTGGGTACAAGGAGGAAACCTGAAACTGTCATTTTTCAACAGAACGTACTGATTTGCATTACAAGGCTGGGAAGAAAACATGTATTTCATCTGCTTTGACAGCTGGCCTTCTGAATTACACTTATCAGCCATATTAGCCCAGTGGCCTTTGGCAGCAAAGGAGCAGGGGTTGGTAGCATTGTTCTTGCCGATCAGGGACAATGCATGGCTCTGGATTTCTGCATTCTCTTTGGCACTTTGGTGGCATTTATAAATGTGACAGCTGTGAATTAGCTCAGCTATTTACAGGCTGGATTGCACATGGCTCACTGACAGGGAAGGTGCAATAGATTTTTTTTCTTCCCTTCACTTAGTGTTTGATATCCACCAGGAAAGCTGCGGCAGCCAAATATAATAGCGTTCACAAGCCTCGATAAGACTCTGCTGATCTATTTGCCTTGCTAATTTCTGTAGACAGTTATGTTTGCATCTGTGGTCGGTCTCGGCAGGGGGATTTTCCTTTTACAACTCTATGCGGTCGTGTTATGGGATAATGAAGATGAAGGAGGCTGCGCATCTGAATTTCTGCCCTCACAGAGGACTGTGCCTCGCCCTTGTTAGTTGTTGTTCTGGTGCTAATGGTGCTTGTACCTTTCACGTGGCCTGTTTGATTGGTGTTCTCTGCTGGATGGGGCTCTGTAATGAACAGTAATGCATGGTGAGAAGTTCATATAGCCCCTGCACCACTACTTTGTCTTCCTTAGTAGGAATAAGGGAAAAATACCCCACAACCACTTGGCTTTTGCTTTCAGAAATTTCTCTGTATTCTACTTAGCTTGGAAGTTTAAATTTCTGCTGAATTTCTCTGATGTAGTAGACAGAAGTGGGCTTTCCCTTAGACTGTTCTGGCATGTCTATATACCGGGGTGTGCAGAACGTGCCCAGCAGGGTGGGAGGAGAGGGGAGGGGAGCTCAGCTGGGAAAGCAGTGCGGCAGGGAGCAGCCACAGCCTCAAACCCACTGGGGTGGGGAAGAGGGAAGGCTCCTAAAGGCCTGTTTTGCCTTGCAGCAGGCTGGGTACTTGCCCATGTCCCTTTACCTTGGTGAGAGTTCCTGCAAGCCACCAAGGGGTTAAACAGGGGAGACACATTCACTCCTTGCTCTAGACACTAAGAAGTCTCACTGCTGCCTTCTGTGTCATCCATGAATACCTGTGTGCCCTTATTGATGCTGGTGAGGTTCCCCCACATCACAAACAGTCCCAGGGTCTTACCACAGGGAGATGCGTTGGCCCCTCAGCCCCAGGGGACCCTGCACTTCCCAGGGCAGCGTTCCTTCAGCAATGCCTCTGCCACGCCTTGTTGTATGGGCTTAATCCTGCGGCTCTCTTACCTTATATAACAGGGGTTTGTGGCACAGAATAGAGGATTGGTGTGGAAAACTATTTTCTGTCTTGTAAGAGTTTTCTATGATAAATACATGTTTACACGTGCGTACCCCTTCCGACTGTTAGAAAGTGATCTCCTTTAATCTCTGAGATACCTCCCATACAGTTCTGCACAGTCACTGCCAAAATCAGTTATCATGGAAAATCCTTCCCCTTCTGCCCCCTCACATTGCTAAAACACAATTTCAGCCTGAGAAAAAACGATTTAAAGGATTCATATGGGCAGGGCAAAATTTGTGACAGACTGGTCCAGACCTCCATCCTGGAAGCAGTCCTGCCTGTCAGCCCAGCCACTGCAGTATTTGTAATTTTTATGTATTAGTGATCTGGCACCTTTCTCTGGCGTCTTATGCCATACAAAATTAGCCCAGCATATGGGTAGTGTAAATTAGAGGACATAAGTTTGAGTAATGAACAAACAGTGACTATGCTAATTGGCTTCATAGGCTCAGAGTTCGGTGTCTGCAGAGTAGAATCACCTCAGCTGTTTTACAATACAGAAATAATAAAAATGAGAGTCCCTGATTTGGGGATTTTCTTGTTGTTGTTGTTTTGGCAATTGCAAATATTTTGAGCCTCCTACTTATTGTGATTAGTGTTTGTGGTTTGTGTGCAGCCCAATTCTCTGCATATTGTAATGAATGGCTCTTACAAACAGGTGAGCCAACATCTTTTTCCTTTGTGTTTTTAATATAGCCGCAGTTGATAATAAAGATCAATGCATCCAAAAGTGTTCATCAAGTTCTAACATTGAAACAGTAAGGAAAGCAGGATTCGCTGTGCTCGTAAGAGCTGTAAATATCTTGTAAGACTGAATATCAATTTTCAAAAAATAAAGCTTGCTATAAAAACTCCAGAAAGATATATTTTACAATAAGATTTATTTTACAAATTTCTACTGACTACAGCAGTTTCCAAGCTTGCCGGGGTGAATTTTTTTATTTTTTTAGCTGCAAGTGTTTTAACGACCCTCCTTCTTCCGTTGCCTGACCCTAATTCCGCAGCCCATGGTCGCTGCTGGCTTCTGCGTCAGTGTGACCCGCTGCCCTGGCAAACGCCGTGTCAGCAGCAGCAGCGACCCCCTGGCCCAGCCCCGTGTCCAAATCGTGGCTGGCAGGAGCACCCCATTGCTGCAGGGCTGAGCGTGTTCTTTGTCCTTCCAAAAGCTGTGTGCCCTGCTGGGGAGGAAGGGCGGATCCGTCACGGCGTGGGAAGCTGGGACGTGTGTGGGAAATCGCTTGCTGCTGTTTAGGTCCCTGTTCTCAGTGCGGTTCTTGCCAAACGCTAGCGTTGGGATTTAGTGCTTTTACTCTTTGTTACTTTCACTTGAGCATCAAGTGAGTGCAGGCAATTTTATATCCTCTCATGATATAAAAAAAGGGTGGGGCAGAGGGAAAAGGAGACAAAAAGATGACTTTACCTTGCAAAAGCTAGTTCCCCGTGGGCAGATATGCCTGGAGCATATGCTGGAGCAGGAACACCTAGATCAGATC
>NW_010107424.1:0-3339 GCF_000699245.1 Pterocles gutturalis | reverse complement strand
TAAACGCTAACCAACTATCTTCAGCCCCTATCTCTTTCCCACTTTAGATACTCTGAAGAGCAGCACTAGGGTAGTATATTGATATTTATGAAGAAATCAACACAATAAAGATATAAAATATTTTCGTAGCAGTTCACTAGGTTTTACACATATCAACACCCACTGGTTTCCATATTTTACAAACATCAATATTTACCCAGGATTATGAGAATAATTCAGTGTTAGCCATCTCTTGAGCTGCATTTAGCTGATGTTACACAAGGTATAGTAAACTCTCTACACCACTACCCATGAGGGCATACTAGGTTGCAAATTTTCCTAAGTATCAAAAGTAACTGCAGTATCTGTGTGGTACACCTTCAGTCATACTTGGCATTGTAACAGGGTGCCAGCTACAGGCACGTAATGCTAGAGCAACAGCATTAGTAGGAAAGCAGAACATAACCATCAATGTTCATTATACTTAAAGCATCATTAGCAAAGCCAGAGGTAGCATCTTCCTCTACTGCGACACAGCACTCACATACCCACGGTAAGTTTTCTTCTTACTGCTACTGCCAGGGACTACAATTTGTTTCTTAGACAATCCCCAGGTTTTAAACAGCAGTTGACTACACAACTCACACCAAATACCTGCTTTTTCCTGCTGTTATCTCACTTGCACAGTAACCCACTCCAGGCACAGGACTGTTCTCGTGTTTACCACATTACATATGAGGAATCAACACCTACTACCATTACCCCAGAAATTCATCCAGACCTCACCTCAGCATAAAAGATCTGCAAGCAAAGAAGACTGAAGGACAAACAAAAAGACATAAAACATAGCCTGTGGGCCACTACATGAGCACAGCTATAACAAGAGAATAAATGACAATGCCACAAGACTAAATAACACTAACAAAAGGATCCAAAGGCTGCTCTTTTTTCACCTCCAAAGTGCAACACAGGCTTCTGCCAAAACTGCTACAGTAACTCCTCCACCACCAGCAATCTCATACGTTTTTAAACCATCTCTGTGAGGGTGAAAGATGTCACCAAATCCAAAAGTCATATGACCTATCCTGAACCTTTCCCTAGATCAGGGCTCTAAGTCACCAACACCCTTAGTCATCCAAGTTTTAATTTTTCCTTAAGAGAAGTCAATAGCCCCCAGCCCGCACCCTCCAGCCCCACACCCAGGCGCTCCCCATCCCTCTGCACCACCCCTCGCAGGGCTTCTCCCAGGGCACAGCTGAGTCTGATCAGCAGCCTGGCCATGACTCAAAGAGGTAATAAAGGTCATCAACAGCTTCATCTGGGGCTGCTTTTGCAACATGTATAGCAGGCCTCTATCTGCAAATGTTCAAATATTTAAGCAGACAACTAGCACACCTGGGTGGCAGGTCAGTAATCTACTGAGACTGAAGTACTGGCTATCAAGGTGCAGGGGAGAAAATGCTCTTTCATCATAAAGACAAGGATTTTAATTTTGAATAGGTGACTTATCCTTCAAGGTCATACAGTGCAGCTATAGTGCAAACAGGAAGGAAATATATCTGCATAATAATATTTTATTAATGATATTAACTGAGATACATAAAAGCCTTCTTTCATAGAGGCTTGGTATATCCTTACACACACAAGCAGGCATGAAAAGCTGTCTCTGTGAGGAGAAGGTATTAGGTATGCTCAGCCCTCTTTCACCAAAAAACAAAAAGGGGTCATATTAAAACCATCTCACTAGACATCCTGGAGAAGAACCTATAAAGCAAATCTTTTATAAGTGTCACTGACTGACTGTGTTTTCAGCAAACTGTGGATGTTGAAACAGCCCTGCTCAGAGCATAAGTATAGGAAATGAGAACCAGCAAGAACCTATCTGCTTACTTTAGTGAGTAATCATTCTGTGAGTAGCACAGGGAGTGTGCTGGGGCTGGACACTTTAGAGCACACTGTTCTTACACAACAACATCCTCACTGTAGCTGAGGCGAAAAGAACAGTTCCTACCATTTACTATCTACTGCACTCCTAAACTGCACCAGCTGCATGGGATTCACTCATAGCAAATACATAAAAAAAGTCAATAAATAAAACATGGTATAAATAAATAATTAAAAACAATATATTCAGAGATAACTGTGGATGATTTAGTATACAGTTTTACAAATACCTAAAACATTCTCATCAAAACAAACAATTTAAATATATTCTTACATTATAAATCATACAAGTCTGCCACATCCAAGAAGCTGAGGATAAATTTCAAAGGGAATATATGTACCTATAGGCACCATTCCTTTTTCTCTTTATTATCAATCAGTTAACAAAGTTAATCTATTCCTTGCCTCTGTATTCATCCCATAAATTTAAATGATATATTTAAGATATTCTTCCTCACCAGAAACAAGCATGATTAAAAGATCTTCACTGCAGATAAACCAAAATGAAATATATTGTGGTGTTTTTTTTTTTTAATTAATATACAAATATTTGTCCAAAGAAAATAGATTAAACCCAAATCTCACGCAGACTTTCTGACATGATGGAGACTGCCATCCAAAAGTTCATTACAAAATCTGCCTCCTCTCCCAGCAGATGTTATTAATGGCTAGGCATAGCTCTGACATCTGCTCTGTTATGGATGAATTTAAACCAACACTCCCACAGGGTGCACTAGAAATCGGCATAAAAAGGCCAGCATAACAGGAACTTCTTCCATAGGAAAGAGGCATTGCATGTAACTGCAATGTGGCTTAACAACGTACAGCTTTATATCATATTTACTTGCATTTTGTCAGTTATTAAGCTGAATTTTCACATACAGCTTATCCATCAAAGTAGAAAAGCCTCTAATCAAACCCATGAAGCCAGCTGTATATTCAAGAAGATAATTCCTTGATGCAAACAGAAGGTTGCCATTTAAATACAAGCTTTAGCATAATCAATTTTTATCATCTGAGACATGACAGAGAGGGATCAGACCAAAATGTGGACCATCCCGTAACACAAAACAGTTTTCATCTAACTTACCTTTCAGAGCCCCAACCTCAAGCCCCAACAGAGAAGTGGTAGGGTGAAAAAAAGTCTCCATCATGCTCAGATTATTAAAAGGAGTAGCACAAAACGTGTTGGTGGAGGTTTTCTCAAACCTCATGACAGTCTGTAAAAATTACTGGTGGTTTTAAGGGCAAAATGACCTATCTTATTGTTTTACATATTTTCAGAATACCAAAACTGCAAATGCACAAAAATGTTTTGATAGTTTTGCACACGAAATGAAAAATTATAAAACCATTCCTGAGCCTTCACATTACTGTTCTGACCTGCCTGGTGTAAGAGGCCATACTTTTTACGTT
>NW_010107423.1:0-1000 GCF_000699245.1 Pterocles gutturalis | reverse complement strand
CGGGAGCTGTGTGCCGGGGTGTAACGGGCTGGCGGCGGCCTGGGCGCCCCGGTAGCACCGGGCCGTGGTCCCGACAGCTCTCGGCGGCCTGTCTCTCTGGGTTTGCCCGAGGGAAGCAGGAGAGAGAGTGGTTGTCAGGGGAGCGGTGGTAAGCAGAAGACAAAATGGGTTTTTCTTCAGTCACTTTGCGTGGTAACTACTGAAGGATTGCCACAAGATGATGTTGCCTTTAAAGCCTTGGGATCTTAATGAAAAACCCGCAAGAAAATTCGTTCATACAAGCTTATCTATTAGGTGTGTCATCCTCAGGCACAGAGAAATGCTACAGTAGTCTGTAGCTTGCTACCACGCACCCCTAGACTATGCTTAGGGGATGGGTTAGAAACTGTAGGAAACAAGCGTGGTCCCACTGAAACTGCATGAACTGAACCCTGGCGTTTTCCTTCTGCCTTAGGCCTAGTCATGTTCATTCCAGGATCCCCATTAGTTATATTGTCCTTCCCCTAAAGATCAAATTCCATCATCTTAATTGAAAACAAAATAAGTTCCAGATCCATACATGCATTATTTTAAATCTCTCCTGTGCAATGGACTTAACTTTTCTTTACTTCTGTAATTGCATGAAAAATCTTCTGATGCTTCTCTTTATTTCAGTTACAAGGTTTATATCAATGGAGTTTTGGTGATCTTTACTCCCTGACCGTTAAGTACAGACTTTTTGTTTTAAATAGACCACTTAAGGAGGGACTTACTCTAATGAATAGTTTCTATAGCCCTCACTTTGTCTCTCTGAAATTGAAAACTTCTTACATGCATATTTTTGTTTACCTTTTGTCTCATTTAAACTAAATTCTTATGGTCTCAGCTGGGATTATAACTTATTTAATGGTATCTAATATCTAACCAAAACCAAACCGTAAACTCTATCAAACTCTATAACTTCTGAGAATGTGCCTTTAGTGGTAGCATTTGTCTGTCTCTCTTTTTTTTTTTTTTTTTT
>NW_010107422.1:0-4889 GCF_000699245.1 Pterocles gutturalis | reverse complement strand
ACACCCGCGTCTGGGTTAAAAAAAAAAAACCACAACAAAACCCACATAGAAAAACAATCAACAGTTTGTTGTCACAAAGAAGTTAAAACTCCAGAGTATCTTGTTTCTCGGTAGTCCGAGAGAAAAAGCTTTTCTGAAGCCTGCTGTGCCTCTGACACTGGCGTTCATGTCAATGAAAATGTCCAAGTCGCTGAAACTCAGTAAAAACTGTGTCTAAAGTGACAGCTCCAAGCTCCTAAGGTATTGCTAAATAACCTAAAGGAAACCTGAAGGCTAGTATTTTTGTTCGCTTAATTATAGTTCTCCATTTCATTTCTTAAGGAACCTCGCTCTCTTTGTTCAAAAATAAATGAACATTGCAGGTCTGAGATAGTATCTATTCTGCTATGTTTTTGTAAATCTGCTGTGTTCTCTTGATATAACTGCACAGTAAACTACCAAGGTATACTTAAATTTTGCTAGAAGCCCCATCACGTAAGGGTTTTGGTTTTGGTCTCATTTTCCAGCAGAGCAAAGAAAACCCCACCTATCTGTGCACCTGGCTGTGTGTTTATCCCCAGTGGCACAGTAGCTCTTCCAGGTGGAAACAGAAGCTGCATACAGGTGTGACCTGTGTATTAAAATAAAAGGTCAAGGCCCAACACTGGTTGTTGGAGTCAGGAGTAAAGGTTGGCAGAAGGCAGGTGAGTTAAATTAAGCAGAAATGTAGATGTTCACTGAAGTGGGAACAGTAGTAAAATAATTTGGAACCCAGCCTTGCAAACAGATCTGTGGTGACAACCCTTACCACCATGGAGACCATCTTGAAACAGATTCCTTGCCTCTTAGAGCAGAGGTTTAAACACGCATCTAGACCTGTACACAAGTCAAATCTATATGTATAAATGTGGTTTCTGACAACTTTTTTTCTCTTTAAGCATTTGGATTTTGCAGTGATGCTTTTCAAGCACTTGTCTAAGTCTTCAACTAAACAGACGGTTTTGTGAGAAACAAAATTAATAATCCTGGTTACCAGTGGATTGGTGCCCTTTATCCCATAAACTTCATTCTGCTGCAGCAGTGTGACTCCTTGGCATGTTTGCTGTGATAAGCCTTCTGGATGAGAAATGTTAAATGTCATGGTCTGCACAGAGCTACCCCTCAGCTCTTTGCTTGGGAGCAGGCAGCTAGCCAAAATGCATTCAGCATGCTTTTCCCCCACCGAGGCACATGGATAGACAGATTCCTGTCACCTTCCTAGGAGCTGATCTGCAGGAAATTTGTAGGAATTGAACAGCTGAAAAAAACCCAGCTGCATCACTTTGCTGAACTGGTCCCCAGGTTAAACTTCCCTGGGAAGGAGTCAGAGAGGAAGGGGAGAAGGGAAGGAAAAGAATTGGACTGATACATGATTACATGGTCCAAGTCTCATTTCTTTAGGAGACAAGCTAGACATATGTGGCCTATAGTAAAAGCCTGAATTAAAGCTGATGGTTTTACATGCCCTGATGCTATAGAATCTACAGGCATTCCAGTAATGTCACATGTTCTTTCATCTTCTCCCCAGGAGAAGCAGGTGTAGTTTGTGTCTCATTGCAGTAAGATTTATGTGTGTGTATGATTGCAGGGGATTTAATTGATATTCTGTGCATAGAGTTTTGATCAACCATGTACACTCCAGAAGTCAACATCAAGGAAAAATGAGGAAGGTCTGGAGTACCCTCTCTCCCCGCAGTTCATTCCACAGAGAAGACAGACACCTGAGACTATTTCTCTTGAAGAACTCGTTTTACCCTTTGGATATCCTGGCCATGTCTCATGTATCACCTCAAGAAAAATACCAAGAACTAGAATTTGATCTGAAATTCTGTGAGAGGCGAGTGTATAGAACAGAGGGTGGTTTTGTTGTTCTTACCATGCCGGTTGGCCAAGGTAGCACAAGTCAGAATTCAGCTGGAATTTTCTAATTGCTGAAACTGTCCTGTTCAGGTGTAGCTCACAGCTCCAGTCCTGCCCTGCAAGAACTCAGGTTTGGGTATCCAGCGATCAACAACTTCACAAGAATGGGAACGAGCGTTCTTGCCAGCAGGATGTGATAGAAAACAGACATGATGTTGGTACAGTATAGAGAAAAGCTGACTAGAAAGTGATGTTTTCACTGAGCAAAAATTGAGCTATGATCTTGCAGACACTTGCACATGTGGCTTTGTTTACTTCCATGTGTTGCTGCACTTGCAGTTAATCCAGATGGCCAGTGATTAAACACAAATGCATGCACAAGCCCGAAATAGTTTAATACTTTCAGAACTGACTATGTCTACATGCAGATTTTTGTTATTTTGGGCAGTTAGATGCTAATAAGAGAGATTAAAAATACAACACAAATGGGAACCATACTTTACAGAAAGAGCTTTCTGTAAGGAGCTGGGAGGGAATCTGAGATTATGTATCACAGGCCAGTTTGGATGGGAAGACACTGTGCTAGGAGTGCTATGCATATAGAAATGAGATCCCTTCTATGTACCATGTGTAATTTAAAGACACGAATAAAGAGTCAGAGAAGTATAACATATAAACAAGTAAGCCCGGTGGGTGTTTGTTATTTATAGTGAGTGGAAGAAGAAAGGGCATTGGATATGTGCTTTTCATTGGCCAGAAACAGGAAATACATTCAACTTTTATTCAAGCTTTTTGCATTACAGGGACAGTAAATTATAGAACATTGCACTCCTGAGTGTTTCCTACCAAAAGAGTAAATTGTCAGTGTTCACGAAGTTGCATGTGCCTCCATAAATATATATTCAGCAGGGGTACATGCCTTATCATTTAAGGTTATACTTTAAAACATTTCATTAGAGAGATGTGCTTGCTGGCAGCCTGCTGCATTTATTATATTAAAAAAGAAGAAAAAAACCCCTCAAATTTATGTATGATATATCCTTTATTGTTTTTGTAAAATGAAGGTGCTAGTCATACTAAGTCACACAAGCACTCCTTCAGGCTCCCCATGCAGCAAACGCAATGGAAAACAGTTAACTATCTGAGGTAAAATTCTGGTCCCATTGAACTTAGTAAATTATTTTGCCTAGGGGATCACAAATCCACATGACTATTTTTAGGCCTGATAATGGCAGGGAAATGGAAGATGATGCTGAAACACTCCTCTGCCTGATCTACTGCTTAGGAGATATGAACTCTTAGTGTTCACAGGTGATGGTAGTCATTGAATGCCTTATTATTCCACTGAGCAGAGCTGCTGGCTTTGGAAGAGAAGGTGGCCTCCTGGAGTTTTTGCTTCAGTATTTTGTCTTCCTCAGAGAAGGTAACAGAGAATGACATCTTCAGCAGCCTTGACACAACCTAATTATAGCAAAAAATGCACTAAGAGGAGCACTTACAGTCCAAAATGAACTGTAAGCCTCTTGCTCATCACCTTGTCCTGTGGTGCTTTTATCTGGAAACGATTACAGCACAGCTTCTTCTTTGAGGTGTGCCACCAAACTCCGTATTTACATGTTTCCACTTTCTTTTTGTCCAAATGGATGAGAACAGAGCTTCCGCTCCCTTGAAACAGTAGAACAGTAACATCTTCTCAAATACCACTGGAAAAGTTTTAGCAATTTATCCCATGTTTTGGCAGTGGAAGGACAGAATGGCATTTTGGAGAGGGGTGGCTGGCAGTGATCTTTCCATACCATAGAACACTCACTGAGAGATGTTGTGGAGTCTCCTTCTCTGGAAACATTCAAAGCCCACCTGGATGCGTTCCTGTGCGATCTGATCTAGGTGTTCCTGCTCCAGCAGGGGGATTGGACTAGATGATCTTTCAAGGTCCCTTCCAACCTCTAACATTCTGTGATTCTGTGGAGTCCAGGCCTGTTGCACTGGCACCATGTGTTCTAAAGAAATGTAAGGCCAGATAATGAATACTACTTTTTCACACAATTTATGTTGCATCATCCCTTCAAGACCCACAACAGAGCGACTGCATTTTCTTCACTGGTTTCCATCATTTTGCAACTCCAGCTTCATAAGCTGGTCCTCAAACTTTTCAATGTCTACTTGATGCTTCATTAGGAACTTCCCATTTAAATGAAAAACAGGTATGTCATATTTATATTTATCATACCATGCTAAGTTCTCTGGAAGGGTAATATCCACCTCCTGCAAAATAAACTGTGACAGAAATTAAACACGTTAGTACCTACTGGACACTGAAAAACAATACCTGCTTGTCTTTTGATCAATATTTTTTTCCATAAGTGCAAGGATGTTTCTTGGTGCTTTTGGATTTATTCTTCCATGTTGTAGCCAATTAGCTATTTTGTGGGTGCAAAATGTATGCATCCACAATCCTTGGTTCCATGTCCACAAAAGACTCTCTCCCTAGTCCAGGATGACATTCTTGATCCTCTGTGCACCATCACTCTCCTATGAGCAACAGCCACAACAAATATGCAGCTGGCAATACAACAGCTGCCTGTTAGGCAGCAGAGAGCGACACCTCTTGATGCTTCCGTTACAGTTTCTTCCTTCAAGAAAGAGATCAAAACCTGACTGAAGAACGGCAAGAATTGCAATCACATATAGTTCAAACATTTGACGTCCCACTTACTAACATCCTTCCCAAATGATATCATTACCTGCCTCATAAAAGTTTGTCGTGGGTTAAAGACTGCTTAAAGTTAACTCTGTGAGGTTTTTTTTTCTCCTTCTTCATAAATAGCTAGCGAGAAGCTGTGTTTTGGATTTACGCTCAGAGGAGCTGATAAGAGAATAATGTTTTGTTCTGCTGCCAAGGTCAGCAGATGAGCAAAGAGGCACAGCCGGTTGCTAGCATAGGATTTGCCCCTATGTTAAGACAAACTCAGAATAGCCAACGATTTATTCCGTAACATGCACGTCATTCC
>NW_010107421.1:0-6574 GCF_000699245.1 Pterocles gutturalis | reverse complement strand
CCCCCAGCCAAGGGCTAACCCCTCACAGTAAGGGAGCTTTAAATTTGTGATCAAGAACTGGGTTTCCATCCTTCTTCAACCTTGAAGGTTTTTTTCACTGTGGTAACTACAATTTTTGTAATGCTTATTCATTTTAAGCATCTCTAGCTATATATTTTTCTCCTTCCTCACTGGGTTCATATACCTTTATGGTCCAATGTATCCGTCTCTCTTACATGGACATTCTGAGCAGCTTTCTCAGAGAAAAACTTCCTGGTCAATTGGAATGTCCATTTGATCAAATCCATCTCCCTTTCTGTCTTCAATAGAGTTCACCCCCCTTTCAAGATTTCTTACTTTTTCTTCTAGATCAAAGAAAGAAAACTTTGTAAGTAGAAGTGGTTTCTGAGAGCTAGGAACAATGGTTTGTACTCCAAACCTACTCTGCTTTTTGCTCTGTGACCTTTTAAAAGTCATTTAAGATAAACTTTGTCAATATTTTTTGTCAAAATTTAGGGTTTTTTTTAATTTGCAGAGTTCACCTTTTGTGTTTTGAAACACTTCTTTTCACTGAGCAGTTTATTTCATATAGAATGTCTACAATTAAATCATAGTGTCTTCAAAATTAGGACACTTTGCTGTGAATCAAGTGAAAAAAATAGTATATAAACTCAGTCATTAGAATTGTGTCTAGTTGTGTAAATTCATTGTTGATGTTCTAAGTTACATGGTATGTGTTTTACTCAGAACGTCAGAGGAAACAGCTATTTTTCCTAGAAACTTTTATCTCTAAAATGAGAGGCTATGCCTACATAGTGTAGCTCTCAAGCCACTAGCACCCTTGAGAGAAGTCATAAGGTGAGAATTTTTACACCATGTCCTGTTGTGGAGTCACATTTTCAAAACATGAAAAGCTTTAGATTTTTGCAGCAAAAATCATCAAGAAAACCAGATCAGTAAATTTCTCTGAACTGTTAAACTTTCAGCATTGATGGCTTTGCCCAACATTTAACTTTGTAGGAAAAAAGCTGTATGTTTTGTATAGGAACATCAGTGTTTAAGTTTTCATATGTCTTTCACAAAAACTAATTATTCAAGAGGTAAGATATTTTCAGAAGGCATGGATTTCTTTAGTTCCTTTAAACAACTAACTCCATGTCAAAAAGTGTTCCATTCTGCAGAAAACATAACTGTGTTTTCATGCTTTTATTGCAACTGAATTACCCACTGACACAAATTAATCCTTCCAGGTACACTAGTACAATAAGTTTTTTTAGGCTCATTTTATTTAAGTCTATATGCTAGGAACAGTATCTTCAAATGCCATGTAATATCTTCTGCAGTGTCTTTCTACTGCGACTGCTTTATCTAGCACTCTTAAAAAAAGAGTTAATGAGAGTTAATTTAAGTAAAAAATATCATCTATCTGTAGGAAGGAAATGAGCATAAAAAAGACCAGAACAAATGTATCCAGACTTGAAGCAAAGTCCAGCAGAACTGCCTGCTGAAGGCTCCAAAAGGCCAGAAGGAATGAGCTAAGATGACAAGACTGACAGATAAGCAAAAAGAAGCTCAAATATAAAACAGAGATACCTTTTGAAGATCTGCTAAAAAAACTGAAATGAACCATAGAATCATATGATATCCTTTTGGACCCTTTACTAACAGTGTGTCAGATTGACACTTGGGTATTTTACTACTGTAACTGAACTTTCCATGTGATTTTATTGGAGTGTACACATGTTCAGGTATTGCAAATACTAGTAATTCAATTTTTCGCTGGGTGTGGGTTTTATGAAGCACTATGGAAATGTAAATGAGAATCAGAAATTTCTATCATGGTTGTGTAAGATTGTGGATGGAGAGAATCCTCAACCTATGAAGGATAAAAGAGGATTTTAGTTCTTGAAATATAAAACCACATATATTCTGTGTCTTTGTGGAAGATCTAAATAAGCATTTCTACATCGAGCCATGTTTACAACTATTATTAGTACAAACTTTCTCTTCCAGATTGCAATAAAGTTGATTAAAACTCATTTAGAAGTTCTCTAAAATATTTAAGATTTCCTTAAAATTTTGTCATTTGAATTCTGATTTTAAAAACTGAAATACAAACTTCACCTCTGCAACAGTAAAATCACCTGTTCAATATATATTAGTCTAACAGGTGTTTATTAGGTACGTATTGTCTTTTTCTTTTCCTTGTTTCAGCATAAATTCTAATCTGTTCACACAGTAAAACCACTTTAGATGGATAACTTGGCCATAAACCAAATACTTGTTTTCTCTGTTTCTTTGACTTCGTTAAATAAGACAAATAAGAGTTGGAGTTGGTGCAAAAGAGGAAACCAGCATATGTCCAGAAGAAGGGGAGAGTGGGGAGTCTTGGAGGGATGAGCAGTACCTTACTCTTGGGAACCATCAACTTGGCCTAAGCTATGTGAAGCTTCATCTCAAAGATAAGTGAGAGAATCTTCAGACAGCTTCTTTTGGTCTCTTATCTCAGCAGAGAGACTTTTTCCATAAAGCCAGGAGTTCCTAAACACAGAAATTCACAGAGTTCATGCTTAAACCTGCATAAGATTGAACCTAACGGTCAACAGACTGATTACAAGAAAACCTAAACTTTTCAGCTGGTTCTTTTCTATTCAGTGAAATCCAGACTAGTGTTCTTATCTGACTTCAGGGGGAATTTGAATCTGCTTCTCCAGCAGCTTTTGGTACTGATATGATCTTCCTCTTTAAGGGTTAAATATATTCATTTAACTTGGAGTTCTGTCGTTGAGTGTCAATTTCAGAGCAAATGAAAAGAGACATAGTGACATGAGAAATAATGAAATGGTAAATGGACAATATTTTCTGTGTTTCACAAATTATCTAGCCCATTCCTTTTTCACATAAAATATATGATGCAACAATAACAGAAATCATGTACTATAAGAGTGATATATTGGAATACTTTTTTAATAAAGATGTTTTTATTTAAAAGAAAAAGGTATAGAAAGAGGCATAGGATATCAAACTCTGTTATAAAAAATATACTAGTACTGTGCAGTAGGCATTTTTGTATAATAAGGACAATATTTTACTTCACTATCTTTCTATTGAAAGTCATTCAGAGAATGACACTTTGATTCTAAAGGAGCCTCATACGTACCACAGCAAACTGGAGCCAAAGGATCTAGAATCTGAAGAAGGTTGGAAAATTTCAGCAGTTCTGAACTGATTTCAGGTGTGTATTTTAAGATGAATAATTGTTAATTTAATAATTGTAATTTAATTTCTGAATTAAAAACTTGAAGCTCCTTAACTAAATAACATTTATTTTGCTCCTTGTAATATGAAGTTTGTGCATTTTTATCATCTTTCCTTGTTTAAATTGCTAGCATTGTCTATACATTGCCAAATCAACTAAATGGGTACAGTAACTCCTATTTCTATATTGTTTTTTATGGTATTTGAGTTGATTGTTATTATTTTTTAAACTTTACATAGTAAATATTTTGATGCAAATACTATAAATTATGTACATTTGATGTAGATTATAAATTCTATGTTCCTACAGAAAAGTTTAATAAGTGAAACAAAAGCTCTGTGCACAAGCAAAGGAAAATAAGGAATTGCTTGACAACTTTCCATCGATAGGCAGACGTTTAGCCATCTCCATGAAAGCAGGGCTCCATCATGCATAACAATTACTTAGGAAGACAAATACCATAACTCATAACTTTTTCCTCCACACCTTCCTATAACTTTTACCAATATTTAGCAAATGTTATTTATTCTTCTGAGGCTTTCATCTTCTCACACATGCCAAATTTTCACAATTGTTTTGGAAAGAAAATGTATTATTCTGCTTGATAAATGTGTCTTTTTCTGTCCACATTGAAAAGATGAAACAGATAAATTAATTTTGCCATATTTTTCTGTAGGTGTGAAGTCTTTTTGGAGTAATAAACCTCTGGTATATAATGCCAGTCTCCTTTCAAGGGATTAAAATGGAGTTGTTTGACTTTTCATTAGTTTATACACCTAGTTTCTCATCTATCCTGCGGCTGAAGGTTTTAATGTTGCTTTGCAGAATTCTGTGTCTGTGTTCGCAACTTTTGTAACTTTAGAGAACATCTCATAGTGCTGGAATTTCATCTTGGTATACTAACGCAGTGTGCTTAGACTCCACAGCTGATGAAATCCATCAATAGCTAACATCCACTGTACTGTACAGTGCTGATATTTAATTTCAGGTGAAATTCTTATTTAACATCTATTTTTCTTGTTTGAACTCCTTATGCTGAGGTGAATGAGATGACATTTGTCCATATCTGGTATCTGAAAGGTGTGTGAGTTTGGGTTTACATGGCAAGGTTTTGCTAGTGGGGTGACTACAGAGGTGCCTTCTCTGAGAAGCTGCTAAAAGCTGTCCCCATGTTGGACAAAGTCTGTTTCAATCAGCTCCAAGACAGACCCACAACTCAGCAAAGCCGAACTAATCAGCAACATTGGTAGTGCCTCTGTGATAACATATTTAAGAAAGGGTAAAAAATGTGCAGCAGCTGTGAGAGAGGAGTGAGAAAGTGTGACAGAACCAGCTCTGCAGACACCAAGGTCAATGAAGGAGAGGAGGAGGTGCTCCAGGCACCAGAGCAGAGATTCTCCTACAGCCCATGGTGAAGACCATGAGGCCATCTGAGATACTGTCAAGGGAGACCTGAAATTTATCAAGAGCAACTATAGGTTTCTGGGCTGTGAAGCATACAACATGGCAGCTCAAATTGCTCCTCAATTCTGTCAAAGGGAAGGACCCACATATGAGCAGATGGATCCCATGAGTCAGTGCCTGGTTGTTTGCATGACATTGCAGGCAAGATTTTGGCTTTTCTGACAATAGTACTCTCTCTGAGGAATTAAGACTACTCAGGAGAAACAGGACACGCCTGATGAGATGAAGAATAATGGTTTTGCCAACAGGCTTGTTAACCTATTGAAGAGGGCTTTAAAATAGGATCACTGGTAGCTGCTGAGCAAAACCAAGGTGAAGAGCCAGCATAGATTTTCCAAGGGCAAATTGTACCTGAATGGCCTGATTGCCTTTTGTGATAAGATAACTGACTCTGTGTACGGGTGGAGAAAAGAGGAAGCTGTTTATCCTAACTAGTAAGGTCTTTGACATATATTCTTGTAGCCAAACTGGAAAGATGGGCTGCAATATGGAAAAGTGGCAGGAGTGCTGACCTGAGTGGATTGTGATTAGCTATGTAAAATCCAGCTGGACACCAGTTAACAGTGATGCTCCTCAGAGATGAAAATTGGGGCCAAGACTGTTTAATGTCTTAATTAGCAATCTGAGTGATGTGTTAGGATGCATGTTTAGAAAGTTTTATTGTTGATAATGAAGTGTGTGAGGGGAAGACAGGGCTGATACAGAGGTACCTGGACAGGTTTCACAAACGGGCTGAAATCATCTACATTAAATTCAGCAAAGGCAAATGTGTGAATAATCCTATGTGGCTGGGGACTGAATGGCTGAGAAATGTCTCTGCAGAAAAGGAGCTGGGATCCCTGGGCACAACAGGACAAATACAAGTTGGAAAGGTGTGTCTGAAGCAAGGAAAGCTGTGGCATATTAGGCTGTATTAGCAAGAGTAGAGACAGCAGGTAACCTCTATTTAGCAATTTCAAGAGCAAATTAGAGTATTGTGTCTACTTTTTAGTTCCCAGTAGAAAACAAATATGGAAAAAAACAGAGGAATCCAGTAGGGGGTCACAGAGGTGATTAGATGTTTGAAGTACATGACATACAAAAATAGAATGAGAAAATTGTTTCCTCAGTGGTGAGAAGCAAAAACTGAGGGAGGATCTTACTGCTGTCTTCAGCAGTAGTGGAAGGGTAGAAAGAAGATGGAAGCAGAGTTCTTAGAGATGCCCAGCAAAGAAATTAAAGGTAATGGCCACAAGCTGGAGCAAAATACATTTTCATTAGAAAAATTGATTCACAATGAGTGTGTTTAAACACTAAAACAGGTTACCCAGAGAGACTGTGGAACCTCCATTTTTCCAGATACTCAAAACAGGACTTAATATAACCCTAAAAAAAACTGTTTTAACTTGGAAATTTGATCTATCTTTAAAAAATCCCTTGCTCTGAATAAGAGGGTGTTGAATTAGTCCCTTCAAACCTATTTTTTTTAATTCTGTGATTTTAAATGACACCTATATCTCAAAGTCTTCTTTTCTTCAGTGATTCACCGCATTTGAGCTAAGTGGTAAATTTTAATGGCAGTGTAATTCTGTCTGATGAATTCTGCAAATAGAACTGTTGATGACAAAGCCTTAGATATTTTTACCATGCATATTAAATAATTTGCTCCAAAATGTCAGTTTATACATAAATAAAAATTGGGGCTTAAGTCATGTTCTAATAGGTGATAGTGGATAAGCTTTTGTTTTAGTGTATAAATACCATCCTGAGTACCATTTTTTTAAAAAAAACATGTTTATTTACATAAAAACCCCTACATATTTCTTGCAATTGTGCTGTGTATTTCACAGAATCACAGAATCAGAGAATCAGAGAATGTTAGAGATTGGAAGG
>NW_010107420.1:0-10563 GCF_000699245.1 Pterocles gutturalis | reverse complement strand
GAAAAGCGTTTTTCGCGGGAGGAGCGGGTGCCTCCCCGCTGTCAGGGAGAGGGGCTGAGGAGCAGCGCGGGGGTGAGGCGGTGGGAGAGGGGAGCCCGCTAAGCAGTGACCCGGGGAGTGTTGAGGGCAAGGGGCATGTCGCCTGGGCCTGCGAGGCGGGTGCAGGTACTTGCCCCGCGCCACTGGCCTCCACGACCATACCCTGATGTCTCTCTAACTAAAGATACCTTGTGATGTTTCAGAATCTGTTGTCATGGATGGAGATACAGGCTGTGCCAAAGGTGATGTGAGGTGGTTTAAAAAAACCCAAACAAACCATCACCACACAACCCATAATCTTAATTTAAATGGCATTTGAGAATAATTTTTTTTTCTTTCCCCTCAAGTTGAGGATGCTGTGGGCTGCCATGTTGAAGATGCTGTGACATTTTGGGCACAGGTAAAGTCAGAGAACTGTTTGATTTTCAACTGAGGTGTTTAATCTTATTCTCCCTACCCCCAGCAAGTTTCTGTAGAAGTGGAGAATAAGCAATAATTGGGTGGGAGTGAGGAAAAGTAAAAAAAAAAAACCAAAATGAGTAGTTTTTATTAATGTGGGGCGTGCAGCAGGGAGAGGGGAAAATCCAGAAGAAGCACCAGAGCTTGCCTTCCCTATTTTGTCTGCTGGCTAATTGGTGTGTGCATATTAGTCAAGACCAGTGTAGCCTTGAGCCAGTTGGAGGAGGTAATGCTTCTTGTGATGTCCCTAACGGGAATGTGGGGAGGAGGACCAGACTTTACTCATTCTGTTTATGGAATAGCTTATTCTAATAAAGGGGTTTTTAGAAGTAATAGTCCTAGGTAATTTTAGGTTTAGGTTCTTACCCTGGCGTTCTGAGACTCAGTCACAGTGTTTTATTTAATATTGTAACGTAGAAAAGTTAGGAATGTACTTCTACGGTTAACAGAATGTTTAGCTGCGCTAGTGTTTTCTTTCCTGCTCTGAGCTCTGGCTTCTTTCCTGTGAATTATGAGTAGATTGTTGTCTAATAAATACCTTGTTACTGGAATTGACCCAGATTTACAGTGATTCGATACCAAGTTGTGGCTGGAAAGACACTACTTCTCTCAGCCAAACCAAACCCCGGGTCTTGCATGTAAAGAGAACAAGGGTTATGCCAGAGCGGTTGTCCCCTTGTATTAAGGAGAGGAAGAAAAAGAACACCATGCTAAAACTTGTGAGGAGGGATTGATAAGTAAAATCTGCATACTACTTCCAGAAGCTGGTAATTAAGCTGTTAAAAATGTTTGTTGCAAACTGTTTCTCTGGGGTACGTTACCTGCCCCTGATTCATTAATTTTTGGAAGAAAATGAGAGCAGGCTTACAAATGTGACTAAAATAAGATTGAAAGCTTAAGGTAGTGCATTACTTGTCTCAACAGCAATGAAACTGTTTTAATTTTTGTCTGTTACCAGCCGTCAAACATTTATTAAAAGTGACAGTTAATAAGTTGTATCCTCTCTCCACACTTTTTAGAGTGTCAGTAGATGTGATGACCTCTTGAAATTAAGTTGTGAGCTGGCAGAAGCTTGTCCTCGGGCTAATGCAGTTTTTGGCAAACCTGATTTTAATAAGGTAAGGAGGTTGTGTATATGTGAAGTTTGTTTTTCATCTGGATGTAAAAGCCTTAATTCTGTGCAACCATTTTCTTAGGTATTTTCTTGATCTTTGATAGATAGTTATGTTTATGTTATAAACATAACTTTGTGGGTTATGTTCTCTTAAGGTCTCTCTTAAGAACTGCCAGCTTTCCTAAAGAAAATGCTTGTTTTGTGTGAGCAAGTTTAAATCTTTCTGCACGTCAGATTTAATTTAAATTATGCAACCATAGGGTTTTTTGTGTTTTTTTTTTTTTAAACACTCAGGAAATACTACAGGAAGGTAATGTACAGAACGTTGAATTCTCTTTTGTTGTCCAGTATATGCTATGGGTTATCTGTAACAAGAGAGCAGTGCTTTTTCAGAGAAGTGATTCTTTGCTCCGTTTCAAGAAGTGCGGAAGATTTTATGAGAACCTATAATGTTAAATGTGCTGGACAAACTACTCTTTAATAAGGACATATTTCATAACAGTTCTATGACAAGCATGCAAAGAGTGATGGTAACTTTTGTTTTTGTGTGTGAACTATTGATGGCTTATTGCAAAGTAAGGTTTAAGTAAAACAATTTGTCCAAACTCTTTGTGTGGAGGACCTTATGCATTCCTCTTGAAAAGGAAGAAAGTGCACCAACAGCAAACTCGGTCATGTTTGTGGTGCGACTGGCTTCTTTGTTTGGCTTACTAAGCCGTCAGTGTCAATAAAATGTTGTAGCAACACATCAACACAAAAGCCATGGGAGTCTGCTCTGTAAAAGGCTGGTGTTCTAGTTGCAAAATTTTATTTGAACTATTGTTTTTGAAGTAGAGGACTATGTCTTTGAAGCATCTAGCATATATTTTTATGAGAGCTAGGATATCAAAAGCATTTCTTCATTTTCATACTGCTGTTGGGATAATTATAGGAGAGTGTGAAAATAAGATCTGTATTGTATTACGAATACCTTTTTGAGATACGCTTATATTTTCAGAATGCTATTCTTAATTTTTTTTTCCAAATTTTCAGATTTATGGTGGGTGTTTTTCTGAAGATAGATGTTGGTACAGATGTATGGTACGGCAAGTGATCAACAGTGAAAAGGCAGGAACCATTTTTTAAAAGTCTTTAATCAAGTATCAGTTTTGTATGCAGGATGATAGGAATAAATGCAACTCCTCTTTTTTGGAACTTGCTGTGTGAATGTATTTAAAAACAGCGAATATACATGTGGGACGCAAATTGAAGGACCTGTACTTTTGAAAAATACTGATGGAAAGATCGGCAAAACATGGCATACTTGTGAAACGCTGTTTGTATCCTTTGATAAAGAGATTAACGAGTGGTAGTTAATGTTGTTAAGCAGTGTAATTTAATTTGAGAACTTCTGAGTAGTGAAAACTGCAGCCTTAGTGTGACATGTTAGCACTGATACAAATGACCTGAAAGAGTTGTTAATCAGCGTGAGGTGACTTACAGATGGCTAGTAGTTCAGTGGTAGTTAATGTTGTTAAGCAGTGTAATTTAATTTGAGAACTTCTGAGTAGTGAAAACTGCAGCCTTAGTGTGACATGTTAGCACTGATACAAATGACCTGAAAGAGTTGTTAATCAGCGTGACTTACAGATGGGTAGTAGTTCCTGTTTAAAATGTTAATTTCTAAGCAGACTGGTTGGCTTGGAAACATTAGATTGCGTATTGGTCCATTGAAGAAAGTGGTCTTCAATATTGCTTCTTAATTGCAGCCCTTAGAGAAAAAAAAATTGCCAGCAAAGGTCTGTTTTCTTACTTGAAGTTTTGCCATGAAGCTTTTAGACAGGTACCAATTTAAGAGATTTCTCTACCTCTCTTCCTTCCTCTGAAGGGTGTCTAGGCTTAGTACGGAAGATTTTGATCTCTGCAACATGCACATGTGTTAAAATGCTTATATTCTAGTAGCTGTAAATTGGTGTTTCTGTAGGAGGTTTATGTAATCTCTGCTGATTTATATTTTATATTACTGTTGCAGTGTCAGGTATTGTACATCGACTACAGAAATTCAGAGGTTCTGAGTAGATCAGACATAGTTGAAATTCCACCAAACTTGCAATGTCCGAGTGTTGCCCAGAAGTACAGACTCTGGGGACTGCAGGTACCAACTGATCAGGACTTAAACATGTTTGAGCAGGTTAGTAACAGGTTTTGAAGCATTTAGATGATGGGGTCTGTAACAGAGACTGCCAAATACCAGCACAGTGTCACCAGGAGGAGTCTTTGAAGAGCTGGATGTTTAACTGTGAAGGCAGGGCACACAGGGAAGGACTGTCTGATCTGTTGCCCTGAACATACTCTAGAAACTAAAATGGTTTTGTCAAAAATGGTTCTTGTTGTGCTAGGGGGTGTTTTTTAGGGTACGCTTTTGCCATCTGCAGAGCCTCAGGTTTATTTCTGACTGACTGGAGTTCTTTCTGGTGCTGAGGAAACAAAGTACCTCTGTTTATTTCCCTTCAGAGGGAAAAATACCTCACTTGGTCACAGCACCTGTGATAAATTCACTTATGTTTTTGAGATGCCTGAATGCTGTGTGCCTGGGTGCTGTAGAGACTTTTGGTCAGGAGAGAGAGTAGCAGGTGAATGTGAGTGGCAGTAGGAACCCTGTCATCCCTAGCCAGCAATGAATGTGAAAGGCTCTGGAGCTGGTGCCGACAGGACTGGTAAAGACTTTGAGCCCTCTTGAGTGGCACTGGTGACCGTTGGTGGAGTTTTACTAGTGGAGGTCTCCCTTTCTAGGACATGGATTTCAGTCTTAATGGCATACTTTTTCAAGGATTATCACTGGGACTGTCAGTGCTTCACCAGCTGGTGGCTTGGGAGCAGCAGTTGCCGAGGAGGAGGCAGAAAGTGTCTGTCCTGCTTGCCTTGTCATATCCTTCTGTCATTTAGAGAAGAGCCCGAGACCCCTTCTGTATCGTCTCATCCCTATGGGCCTATTGACATTGCTTCATGTGATTACTTAAGACAGTTGAAAATCTCTGTTTTCAGTTCCCTGGGGCTTTATCTTGTTTGTGGGGGTTTTTGTGTTGTTTTTTGTTTGTTTGTTTGGTTTGGTTTTTTAAACCGTTCTTGTTTCTTGCTCTGTGTAGCTTTCCTGCCTCTCCCCACGCCCCCGTCCATTCTTTTTCAGTAAAATCTGCTTGTTTTTAGAAGTAGTGGGACAAAAATTAAAGAAACCCCTGTTAATAACCTGATAACTTTCTCCCAGGTGTCTTGTGAAGGTTTTGAGTGAATTCCTCAGTCTTTCAAAGCCATTTTTCTTTCATGTTGCTGATGAAACTGATAACTGCCAATTCTGGCATTTCCCAATTTCTAGATGAGTAGTTTCAGTAAGGTAGATTTTGATAAGGTAGATATACATAATAATTCATTTGTCACTGTGTTCTATTTCAACTTCAGGACCACTTACTGAAAGGCTGTTAAACAATGTAACAATTAATTTTTTATTATTACTTTGTATAATTCTGTTAAATTATTGGTCTAGTATCCTCTAAAGACTTGGATAACCCAGTTGCCAATTTCTGTTGAGAGTTGATGGGACTTTGGACTTCTGTCACTTATAAATGATACTGAATTCTGCAAAGCTGAACATTGAGGGAGAGCTGTTGGTGTTGAAGTCCAGTCTGGCATTGACAGTGATTGGGTCACGTACAGTTATAGTTGTACAGATACACCATTATTTCAGATAAATGTGTTAAACATAAGCTTTACCTGTTCAGCTCTTTGAGTTTTGGTCTTAAACGTGTCCTCTTTTTCTTAGAAGAAAGATGTCTGATTTCAGCTAAAAATATTCAGCGTGTCCAGTACACAACTTCAGTGTGTTTTTACTTTACAGGGGAAGAAGTTCTTGAGCAGTCTGGTTTCTAAAAAAGAAACAAAAATACATCAGAAGGCCAAGCATGATGATGGGACCATTATTGCCCAGGCAGAATATGAAAAAATAGACATTGGAGAAGAGGTGGCCAAGGCAGGGTTTGCTGAAAAACACACATCTCCAGGAAACACTAAAGATGCGGAAGAGAGAAGAGTAGATGTTGTGCAAAACCATCATCAGAAGATAAAAGAGTAAGTTCCACTGTGGGTGAACAGGTCCGAGCGTGCACTGTACAGCATCCCAAGAGCGTGCTTTGACCAAGTATCTGCCAGCACAAGGAATCAGAATTTTACTGGAAACCGTATGTTTGCCCCAAAGTAATGCAGTGGGATGTCATAGAAAACTTTGAACAGGATGTATTGCATGATCTGACTAGCTTACTTGCTGGGATGGGAGCATATGAGAAGATGGAGGGGAAAGCGAGTACCTAAAATACAAAGTTCAATTTCTGTCTTTCCAGCATCAAGTAATAACTGGTACTCAATGTAAGGGAAGTATATGTGAGTCTGTGTATGTGCATGTTTGTGCATGCTGTGGTGATTGGAATTAGGACATTAAGCTGTAAAAAAACCTGTTTGTTAGTGTTGTTGCTGATTGGATAGCTTGTTTTTCCTCACTTGATTTCCAGAGACAGACTGTTATGTATCTTAATGGAAGATTCTGAAAAAGAAGGAAGAGGTAGCAGCTAGTAAGCAGAGGAGAAGATACTGTAAAGTTTGGTTGAAAGTGAAGGTTGCAGGACATCAGGCCTCTAGCAGATTTTGCAGTGGTAGGCAATGCAGTAATGTTCGTTTTAGCATTTGTGGAATTTCCATTGGCTTGTTCTTGAGACTTTTTGTAGCTATCCCCTATTTATTTACTACTATTAAAAACTCACTGGACACAAATGTGGAATGTAAAAGTACATTTATGTAGCAGGACAAACACATTTTGGTGATTTATTTGTGTAGGAATGTGACAATGTGTGCTTATAAGAAATAAAGCCAGCAATCACAGTTTGAAGTAAGCTTTAGGGGATAATGGTGTCTCTGCAACTTGTAATTACATTGACAAGAGGTGGTGGTAAGTTGGCAGTTGCAGTTGTCAGAAATCTTTTTAAAGAGACTTGTCCTACAGTTCCTGGGATTGCCATGGCAACAGGGTGATGAGAAGAATGTTTGTGGGTGGGAAAGATGGTACTTGGCATTCAGAAAGTTGAGATGGTGTAAGAAGTAATGTTCTCCAAAAAAACTTGTCTAGAATTTGCTAATGTTCCATAATTTGAACTTCTCGAACTTTTTAATGAATTACCTGAGGGCACACCCTTCCACATACCAGCATGGTGTCTAAATCTGTTTTACAATTAGATCGTTTAGGCAAGTCTATGCTGTTAACAAATACTAATATAAAGTGCTTTTCAAAAATATCTGAATTTATATTAAAGTGCCTCATCCTGAATTATTTTGATATGCTGATCTGTCCTATTTTCTGAGTTAGAGAGATACTGTGAATCAGATTTTAAAAAAGAAGTAGCTTTTTTTTTTGTGTGTGTGTGTGTTCTGCAGTGTTGAGGTACTTTGGTATACAAAGCTACCCTGACTGGTCTGAGCCGCCAGCAGATTCCCTATTCTGTAGCTGTATGTTCAGGTGTCCTTTCACTTTTTTCACACTTCAGGCATTTCTGGGGTAGTATGCCTGTGAAGGAAATTGAGAAAGAAAGAAGCTAGGATGTAATCAAAGCCATGCAGGTGAGGATGAAGTTGATGTGGGGTCTAGTGGAGCTTTGGTACTGTACAGTACTGTCACAGTACACTGAGATAAATGGCTTCACATGACTCTTTTTTGTAATAAAAATAACTTTTAGGGTATAGATCTGAAACACTAACCTTAAAGTGCTTTGGCTTTTTTAGTGTATAGAAGATTTGAATTACAATGGAACTTGACTTTTTTGGGTCTGCAGTGTGGTATTGTAAGCTGTTTTTTGGATGGGAAAGACTTGAGTTGGTGACTGTGAAAACTTATAAAGAGTTGTCTTCAAACGATGCTTTTTTTTTCCTTGGTGTTGTGTAAGAGTCTTTGTAAAGACCAGCGTGGAGAGGGATACAAATTCTGAAGAAGTAAAGCATAACTGCGTAGGTGCTTCTGTAGTCTTTTTGATGTGGCATTCTGTAGTCGTTACCAAAATGACCAAGTGACAATAGCATGAAACAATGCATGTTGTGGTGTTTTTTTTTTTTTTTTAAATTAATTTCTCTTAGTTAATTTTTAAAAGGGAAAGAATGCTAGCTTCTACCTCAGTGCTAGACACCAGCTTGGCACAAGTAAGACCAGATCAGAAGCTGTCTGAAGAGAAAGAAGTTCTCAAAAGGGAGAATGTAAATCTCTTGCAGAGGCAGAAGGAACTAGAACTGCAGGTTCAACAGCTGAAATGTGAACTTCAGGTATGTGGAAATGTGAAGAGGATGCTTCTCTCCTTGTTGTGAGTGTTTCTGACAGTGCTTCTGTCTTAACGGTTTCATCATACTGCAGTTCAGCTATGCACTGCTGTTTGGAATACAGAAGGATTAAACTGCTTGAGTGAACACTTGTCTTGCCCTGGTGCAGGGAAATGCTGTCCGTGTGTGTAAGCACGCGTTTTGCAGTCCAGGTTGGACCCTAGCTCCCCTTAGTGTATGTACTGGTTTGCCAGTACACTTGATGCAACTGCTTGTTTGGATGTAGGGGTTCAGTTTGAATGTGGAGTTCTGCACTTTGTGATTAAAAACGTGCCTTGTGTGTAAGGATGTAAACCTTGCCTTTTTTTCACTCAGAGGGAAAACCAGCTTTCTGTGTGTTGGGCTGGGAATTCCTGAGCATTACAGAATCATGGCAGCTGTGGAACTGGATAAAAATTATTATTCCTTAATTACTGCTTAATAGAAAAGATGCTTGTATTTCTTTGGAGGGGAAGTTCCTAGCACTGTCTGAGAAGCAGAGTACTTAGTAATAGTTACTGATAGGCTTAAAGGTGCTGTGAATGGTTTTAAGTATGATAAACAGCAGTAGTAAGAAGAGATTTTGTGAAAGGATGTTATGTTTGCCTCAATTCAGAATGATGTTGTGCAAACTCTTAATCTCTACAGATAGGAAAGGAAAATCTGCCATTGTCTAAATCCCTTTGACACCCCTAAACCTGAACTTGCACACAGCTGTTTCCTTTTTCGTTATTGCAGAATAAGGCTACTCTTAACCAGCTTTGCTACTTGGTTACCTCTACCTGGAACACCTCTACCTGGAACACCTGTGTTTCTACATACACTCACTTCTCATTGCACAGATTCTCCATCAACTGAAGGTACGCTCTTTGTGCACTTCTATGCAAACTAAATTAGCAAGCAGCAGAATAGATGTCTGCAGCTAAGAAAAAATACTTGAATGCAAGGAATTGTTAGAACCATTTCTTATCTATAGTCTGATATTTTTTTAAAAAAACCTGTTTTGTACAAATTTTAATTTACTTTTTTTGTGTTGAGTGCAAGTACACTGCTTTAAAATAAAAGGTTGTGGATATGCTTTTAGGTAAGAAAATATTTACTCCCTGCTAAAAACACTATGGTAGGCAATGACTTGTTCTAGAAGGGTGATCTGTGCTGGTGGCTTTGAGTGGTACTTAAAAAGCACCCTGCAGTCATGAGACTTTTGATGCTCATCTGCAAATAAAAAACTATTTAAATCCTTTTGTGTTTGGTTTTTTTTGTTGGTTAGTATTTGTGTTTTTTTGAGATAATAAGTAGCAAGTCTGAGAGGCTAACAGCTTTTAAGACTGTTATTACCTGAAGTGGAGTTTGTAAGACGATCTCGGTGGTGTGAGAGCAAGAGCTTTTGAATTCCCTTGAGGAATATAGCCTGATGTGTTGTGTGGGCTTTTTTTTGGGTCAAGAATATTCCTTATTTTGTTTTAAGAATATTCCTTGTAGGAAGGTCAAGATGATTGTACATACAGTGAGAGTTTTTGTTTTGCTGCACCATTTTGAGGTGTGGTGGTGGTGAGAGTAAGGAGTTTAATGAGGTCCTGGACTTGATTTCCTTGAACTAATAGACAGGAATTTTTCATCAAGGAAAGAAAAAATTCGATGTTTTCTGAAGACTTGCTAGGAAATGGGGAGTAATTGAAGAAATACACTACTGAAATGAGAGGAAGGAAATGAACCATTAGCCTTTAAGAAGCTATTAAAGAAAATAAAATTATTCTCATTGGTTTATGTGTCTTTCTAGGCATTTTGTTAATGTTTTGAAGAAGGCAAGCTCTGTATGTGTATATGTGCATGTGTATGTTTACCTCTAGTTTTCAAAAGCCTAAATTATGGTCTGCATGTCAGTAACCCTGGCTGACTGCTGTAACTGTTGATCTATCTTTACCTCTCTTCATTGAAACACTGCTCCAAAAATGATAAATAATTCAGAGAGAGAAGGAATTATCCAAGAAAACTGCTGAAAGTTTTGAGGAGACCCTATGTACTTATATAGGAATGAAAATTAGAAGTTTGGCTGCTAATGTGAAGGCATTGAAAGAAGTTAGGTATGTTTTGTTTTCTAAAATAGTACTATTTATCATTGCCCTGTTTATCTCTTGAAGTCATGCATGCTTTTTTGTTTCCCAGGAGTTTTGTTTTGTTAATTTTCTAAGAAAAATACAGTGTGGTATACAGAGGGGAGTATTTCCCAAAAGCAAGGCTGAAACCTGAGCTTTCGGGAAGCTCACATTGGAATTTGTGTTGCCTGCTTATCGATATTTATCAGATGTCTTCAGTTCGCTTCTGCTCCTTTACCATAGCTATTGCAAGAAGAGCTTTCAGTTCTGTCTTCAAGGAAGATGCTAATTAACAAATGCATCTAGTTGTTAAAAGTAACTGAGTAATTGGAATTCCTTGGGTATCTGTATTGCTGTGGCAGGTGCTCTTTGGATAGCCCAAATTACCCTTCTAGTTTTTAAAGAAGGCTTGAAATAGAAATTACCATCATCTCCTTAAAGAAGAAATGTATATATTGGTGTACGTGCTTGTGGAAGATGATTGAAAAAAAA
>NW_010107419.1:0-15198 GCF_000699245.1 Pterocles gutturalis | reverse complement strand
AAACAATATTATCTAAATTATCTAAACAATAAAATAACAGTAAAATAGCAGATTTCTCTGCTGCTTTCTGTCACTTGAAATTTGTCTTTCAGGACAATAGTAAAGTATCAGCAAAGCAACACATGAAATTGAAAGACCTTCTGACGCCTGAATACGATTTCACAATACACAACACTAAAGATACTATTAACAAGCATTCATTCTCAAAGTCACATCATTTTGTTTTCAGCAAATACTTTTGGTATTTGGGTTGCTTTGGAGCAGCGTGCTGGGCAGGTGTTTCTCATTGGCCTAACAGTAATCAAAGTAACAACAGCTTCAGCATGGGAAAGACGTGTCAATAGGAGAAAAATCTACCAACTAGGTGAAATAAAGGGGTGTGGCAACGAGTTCACAAAATTGCTTGTAACAATGGTTTAAAGCTCATGGGGGAATATTATCATACACTACAACATGGCAACTACAATCCCAGAATATACAGATTGCTGCTGGGAGCACTGGCTCAGACTGGCATTGGGGTCTGATGACGCCACCTGGAAGACATCAGTAGATTGGCAGTTGTAGGCTTCTGTTTATTTTTTTTCCCCTATTTAGCCAGTTCTAGGAAGGACATCAACATAATTTTCCTCCCAGGATCATGGATACAAAAAAGACTTTACACATAGTCCAGCTTTAATAGGTGTTGAACTGTTTTTCAAACCCTGTACCTTTAAAAGCTAGTTTAAAAATGACTCTAAAAACAATAATCTCACCTCCTCTGAACTGTTGCGCAATGTACAGCCTCCTACTAGGCTGTGTTCCAATAGCAAAAGTTTAGAGTGGATTTTCAAATCCATTATGCTCAAGGGTATATTCAAAATTGTGAATAAAAGGCTTGCTTATTACTTGGTATCTTCACAGCCCATGAATATTCCAAATACTAAATATTTATGTTAGAAGACAACTTTTTATTTATGACAAAATTATTATTAATAATTATGATTATTAATTAATTATGTAGGCGTACACAGTTGGCACAAAATAAAGTAGAGCTCACAAACTCAGGCTGCGTAAATTAATGCAACTTCCTCAGTTATTCATTTATATTCTTTTATTAATTTCTATTTGCTGATGCTCTCACTTACTTTGGTAACTCAGAAACTTGATTTAAGATTTAATATGATCTCAGGAAAGAATCCATAACCCTCAGACATCTTCAGTCATAGTCAACTGATCAATACAATGATGGCACTCACATGAATTTCAGCAGAGTACAACCAAGGGCTTGTGCTTAGCTCTGCGATATAGGTGATAAAATATTTTTTTTTTAAATCACTCTCTTCTGTCAGGTAAACCTAAACTAGCAGTTTGGGATTCTGGCTACTCTAGAAGGATAACGGAAAACAGATTTACCAGACCACAGTTAGGAATCTCAGCCTTGAGCCTTATGATAGCTGGATATTCTTGAGACCTGTGTTTATCTGTTGGTTTATACATTTATTTAGGAGCGGAATGAACTCCCTGATTGCTCAAATGAATGTACAAGGCAATAATGTGTTTCACAGATCTAACTTCCCTGAATGAAGATACTCCATGAACAGATTCAGCCTGGTTTGATGTTCTCATTAATCAAATCGTACCAGGATTTCTTTCTTATATTTCTGTATTTCCCTTCTTTCATTGATTGCTCGCAGAGCTCACAGCTCCTCTCCCACCCCTGCCTCCCCAGCTGTACTTTCCAGCCACTGCTAACAGTTGTTTGGTTTTTTTATTGGTCAGTCAGACCAATACCTACATTTACTCCCATACTTAAGACATCCTGGACAACAAACCCTCAACACAGCTTGCACACGAGCACATAAAGGTTATTTACATAACCAAAACTTCCTTCAGCAGCAGCAAAACTGCTGTAGAGTCCCAGGTCCCCTTTTCCACTCACACGCCTTCACCTGACATCTCCCCCTCCTTTGGTACCACCTGCCCATTTAAGAATTGGTGGGAATACTCTCTGGGTGAGATGTAACCTTCAGCAAAAGGCAGGAACAAATGTGTTTTCCTATATTTTTATTCTCACAAAATTAATCTCCTGCTATTCTTGCAAGGCAAAAATTATCAGCATTAATCCCTTCCTCGTTATCACTTCAGCAGCTGCTGCTATCAGCCAGAAGTGCTGCTCTCACTTCTTCCCTTATTTTTGGACAGTTGAGAAAGTATCTGTGAAGCAAATGTGGCAAATGCAAAACTTCTGCTGAAGCAAATGAATTTAAAGAGGTTTTTTTGTACGTGATCAGAGGTGGTAAGAGTGCAGTGCTTTCAGTGCATGAGCTCCAAAGAAAGGGGAACAAGGCCAAAGTGAATTCAGTTCAAAATCCAAATAAATATTCTGAGAGAACTTTGGCAAATACCCACCAGGTCGAGTCTGCATCACATTTTTAACCTGTGACCCTTCCACATTGCCAAACTGAGGAGACAATCCTGCTGTCTACAGCGTTGTCCAGAAAGGCATCTTCATCACACAGAATTTGGAAAGCGATTAAACAAACAAAAATCCTCCAGATTTAGTTGTCAACCGCTAAAACTGATTTGTTTGTATTTATTATGGACTTTCTCCTCCTCGGGACAACTTTGGCTTGAGCGCTGTTGGCATCAACACAGAGGTGGGCTGTCAGGAAGGTAATCCAGAGCTGCTTACGGTGAATGTGCTCCCATACCCAAGGAGATGACTGCTTCTTGGTCCTGTACCTGCATCTTGGGGCAGTCGAGGCACCTAAAAACCCTTTCCCGCAGGCCACCTCCATCCCGTTTATGCAGAAGGCCTGATTCTGGTGTATGAGCACATGACTTACGCTCAGTTTGATTTCAGGTAATAAAGGATGTGCATGAAGGAGGTATTCAAGCAGTTTGTTGAATTAATGCCAGGGTTTTACAGCGATGCTGTAAGGGAGAGAGAACATCTCCACGTAGGAATTTCAGAAGAGCTCATTAAAATGAACAAGGGAGATAACTCTCCAGTCACGTCTCCCACGCTTTATTCCCACAAAGCCTATGAGGAAAAAGTGGAGAGCAGTTCTGCTGCATTCATGAGTTACAGCCTTATTTGTGGGTGTACAGTGTCCCTGCACTTAACGAAACACTTGATGGAGGAATTAAAAAGCCAGCAAAAATTAGCTCTGTCTTAAATACCTGAAGCACAAAACAAGTTGCTTATAGCCACTGAAATAATACTGCTGAGAAAGAATAAACAAAACATGTATATGGAGCATATTTTATCCTCTAATAAATGATTTACAGTATGGTCAGGGTGGAGTGAATTAAAGTAACAGGAGATAATTGTTGTCCTTCTGCTCCCTCTCTGCTCATTCTCATAGCTGTGATTACCTCAGGATAATTAGATTGTTCAGTAGGAGTTAAAACACAGACAACTCCTTCAAGCTGGAATTTTCAATTATATCCTTAACCATTTCGTTTTGCAGCTACACTCAGCTGTTAATGCCTCTTGATCTCAGTTTGCATGCCAGGTTATAAAAAAAAAAAAATAAAGCAAAAAGCCCATCAGTATTGTTAACATTGCAGTCATGGTTAAATCACTTTGGATGTCTCTTTAAACTCCCAAAAGTCTTCACTGGAGTTCTGTATTGCTGCTGACAGAGAGCAGGATGCTTCATCCAGGGAAGTGCGCTGGGTCTTTATAGACCTCTGAGGTTGCTGACATCCCTGTTGCATTATGTGCCAAGTTTGTATTATTATATCTGTAATTTAAAAAAAAAAATGTTTCAAGCATCCAGATATCCTGCTGGTCATAAGTATAATTTGAAAGTAAACATCCACTGAGAAGAATTTATCCAAAGGCTGCTCCAACAAGTTTGCATTAATTTAGGGGTTTTTTTTTGTGTGTACCTCTTATAGACCCAATGCCAAAATTACATATTTTATAAATTCATTATCCTCTTTATCTAAACCAAAATGTTCTATAGTGATCAAATTGAACAGCCAGTCTTTTTAGATCCAAACAAGAAGCTGTTATGCTGTTTGTGAAGATTATTTCTTCCCCGAGAAGCCAGTTTCTCCAGGCAATTAATTCCACCCTTATCAATTAGCTCTTATGATGGAAGGAATTTTATCTAGTAGAAACTGGAGAACTGGTCTGAAATCTTACAACTTTTTGCCAACTGAGCTCATAGGAAGGACACTACTGTGCGCATCCAAGGTCTCCAACTATTTGAATCTCAACAACTTCTCCAACCAAAAAGTATAAATAAAAAACAACAAAAATTGTCTAGCAAGTTCATGAATGCTTGTATTAGTCTAATTAGATCTCGGTTTTAGGACAAGTTAAGAGCCAGATTCAATACAGTTGAAGGAGTAAGCCCTTATCCAATAAACCAGTCATCCAAAATCTTTTTTTTTACAGCATATTTTTCAGTAAATCTCATTAGAGGATCTGAGAATAAATTAATTTCTCTACTAGAGCAAGCCATTATTTGGAAATGGCAGTACTGGCAACAATGGTTTGGTAATACATGGAGCTCATCAGAACCCTTTGTAAAACTTAGAAAAAGAACGGGGTTTTTTGTGCTCTGTCTGCAAAGCTGACAGATGTAACGGCAGCATACGATATTGGTCAGAGAAAGCTAAACTCAAGTGGGTCCTTTTCATTGCCTGCCAAAATAGAGCAGCCTTGAAATGTTCTTGTAGGAAGAGGAAGATTTAAAAGTGTCTCTGAATCCTGCTGTTCCAGCTGCTTCTCAGACTTACGACTTCAAACTACAATCCAGCTGCTGGTATTTTCATTCCAGTTAAGTTTTGAGTGTTTTTTAAACAAAATGTTTTCATAGAGCGACTATTAAGAGATTTCATCATGATCTGATTTCAAATAATAAATGCTTGCTGAATTGCAGAGTCTGAGTCCGAGAGATGAAGAAACGTGTGTTTGGAGATTATAAAAATGCTAAAAGGATTTAACTTGGCAAGCAGAAGCCTGAGAGCTCAATTTGACTCAAGGGATGCCAAAGTATTGAGGGCTGTGGTAAACAGTAACCCGGACCTCCTCTGTAAGCTGTCCATTAATAAGGGACCTGAGGGACACATTATAAAATTAACAATTGGAAAATGTAAAACAAATCCAAAATCCTGCAGAGTGTGTGCGGTGTCCAGGCTAAATGGTCAGCGCAGTAGCTGTCTTTAGAAAATCATACTGTAAAGGCATTGGAAGTGGGGTTTTTTTATTCTGAAATAAAATTAAGATTCATTTTTTTAGGAGGTAAAGTGCTAGCCAGTAAGGCCAGGATGAAAGCTCCTGTAGCCAGCACTGTTGATGTGAGCGGGGCACATGTGGCTTGTGGACCTTTAACAAGGACGGGGATCCCTTCAGGGGGAAAAAGTGAGTGTGGGAGGACCCACTTCTACCCCCATCTCCTGCTTCTTCCCCTGACACTGCTGCTGTAGGCAGAGGAGCTGCGGGTGGTTGGTACTGCAACAAAGCAGAGTTCACAGAGAGAAGACCACAGAATCACAGAACCACAGAATGGTTTGGGTTGGAAGGGTCCTTAAGGCCCATCCAGTTCCACCCCCTGCCATGGGCAGGGACACCTCCCACCAGCCCAGGTTGCTCAAAGCCTCATCCAGCCTGGCCTTGAAAAGATGAACCTTACAAGCAACATTCCTCTCAAGGACTAGGTTTTGGAGTGCCTTTCTCCACCACCTCCCAGCAGCCCTTCTGGAGAGAGCAAACAGCATCAAACTGCTCCGGGTACTGAGCACTGGCAGCAGCAAGATGTCCAAGAATCTGCTCCAGAATTGCAACCAGTAAAACTCCTATCACAGACACCATATGCGAATGCTCACCATATCACACCAGTTACCACAAGATTCCAGAGAATCCAACATTTTAATATTAATTACGGGAAACAAAAAAATGTCTGCAGCAAGGCGGCTCCTTTCCGTAACTCCTGACCACTGCACCCACAGCCATGCGAGCCCGGACTGAGCCACCTGCCAGCTCCGGAGCCATCCCCTGCACAGCTGGGACACCATGTTTCTGGGGGGGTGGCTGCATGTTTAAAAGCAGTCAACACGTTGTTTTCATGTGGAGCTTCTCTGTAACTAATTATTATCATGAAATGGCCAAGTAAATGGGGGGTAAACACTGGGATAATTTCTTACAGACTCATGGTGAACCGCTCACAGCTCTCTAGATGTCCATGGGTATCCCAGCATCAAAGAAGGTTACTAGCTCCTGACGGACCTTTTTCAAAAGTGTGTGCTAAAAGCCAGGCATCACACCCTTCAAATATTCTTTGCCTTTCGAGGAACGGCATAAAGTGGGGATTTAGAGATGGAGACAACTTCCTCACCACGTTACTCTGGCACCATAAGAAACTTAATCATGTGGCTACTGGCAAAAGGCCTACTTCTAATGGCATCAGATGTACATAGATTTGCTGAGAGAGATCCTTGTTCCTTTTTTTATGGTGAGTCGTGGGTACTGGCTCCACAGCAGATTCAAAACAGAAGAAGTTCAGATACAGATGGGATTGTAAGGAAAAATAAACATACGAGAATGACTACTGGCCATTCTTGACTATCAAACACAGAATTAGGTGCCAGAAACACCAGAAGATTTATTAAGTGATGTAACAGATAGATCAAGTGTAAAGACAAAGGTTTATTTTTTTAAAACTTTGTTTGTTTATTGCTGTGAAAGTTGAGTCTCATCTTCTTTAATTCTCAGAAAACTGTCATATTTTTTCCATTGGCTTAAAAAGCTCTTGGGACATCCCTCCACCAGTGTGCATAGGAATATATTCTTGATTACCTATATAAGAATAAACTCAATATGTGGACTGTATAGATATGAAGAGCACATACTAATTTACACATGCTCGTTGCAACAGATATAACAGCAATATTGACAGTGCATTTGTTAACGTGTGTAACATCGAGGAGTACTAAGCATTTCTCCTCAAAGGATATACTATGGATGGAAGAATAAAACTTCAAAATATTTTGGACTGGCTACATGAACATCACAGCTGCTTTGAGGAAAAAAGAATTGCATTCAATAGCAAATAAATAAATTCAGAAAAATTAAGCTACTTCTGTTTGATGGTAGTTTCCTGGAAGTCAGTTGCTGGGGTTGTACATGGAAAGCCTGTGGCAATCAAGAACTCCAAAGATATTTAAGAAAGTGTTTACAAATCCAGCAGGCAACTTTGCTGTGCTTGTGTTGTAACTTTGCTATAAATTAATGAAGTGGGAATGTTCCCCCCGAAAAGGAACATACCGTTCATGACTGCTATGCCACTCAGAGTGAAAGCAGACATTGTGCCTGCAGAAACCAGACAAAGTTAGTGACCTGCCACTTCATCATCTGATGCTCCTTTTACCCCCACTCCTATCCCAGGAATGAAAGTAAACCCCTAGATTCTTGCCTTCCTCTTAGCTCTTTATTTCTTAAAAAATACATTTAGACCTTTGGGGGTGTATTTTGAGAGACCGCAAATACCCTGGAAAAACTTCTGTCTTTTCTTTGTTTTCACTCCGTGCTTCTCGAAGCCCCGACTCTAATGACGATTGAAAATGATTTCGTGAGCAGTATCTGGAAACTTCAGCTGAGCTGATGGATGGTGTTTAATTGCATTTTGGTTTCATCAACGTGGTACCGTAAATCTACCACTTGTCAAACAGAGGGAGTTGATTAATGGAGCAACGGCTGTCTCTAGTCAAGTTACAAAGAAATCTCAGCAAAATGTGAAAGTCTTTGAGGATATAAGTTTTTACCTACTGCTGTGGCGTGTGCTCTGGGCTGTGGGTGCAAGGGCAGGAGGTGGAGGAGGCTCCAGCAAGAAAGACGATGAACGTGGCACTTCGAAAAGCAAGGGACCATTGCCTTGTCCCTTCTCATTTGTCTATGACAAGGGAAACAAAGCATACAGAAAACCACAGCAGATTTTTCCTCCTTGTTTATTGCAACACCAAGAATAAAGGGAGCTCTGTGCACATACCACGTAACTGTGGAGCCAACTTACACAGGTGAAAAAATAGAGGTTACAAGATCCAAGTCTGGATCTAAGTGACATCCTCCATATGTAGGGCAGTTGGCATTGAAAGAGAGGCCAGGCATGAAATTCTGGGGTGATTTTAAGACTTGCTAGAACCACCCTGAATGCAACTTTTGTTTCCCAACTATTAAGCCAGATGCAGATCCACAGAGTATTTGTGAACAATGAAGCAAAACGTCAAATGAGGAGCAAGCAAAGCACTGACAAGTACTAAGGGGGAAAAAAAAGGCACTTTTAACACACAATAAAAACATTTCTCCTTCAGAATCTTTTCTTGTTCATAATATTTTTATTGATCCTTCCAGAACCCTGTCATGACTATGCCTGTTACATGACTACTGAACAATTAAATGGCATTAGCCTCATGATTTAACAACCTGTAGGGCTGCACCTACAAGAATTCTTGTACAGATCTAGTCTATATAGATAATTAGAGATAACTATTCTATTTTTACTGAAAAATACCAAAAAAAGGGCTACTGAACATTAAAAAAAAACAAACCAATGGATCATAATTCATTGACCAGCTGATAAACAAATATTACATCTCCTCTGACATGAGTGAAGTCTTGGATTATGTCAGCTGAAGAAGTTCACCATTTGTTACAACAGCTGTCAGGGAACAAGCCTTGGAAATTTTAAATGAAAGGGAAAATATGAATTTGGAAAAATACATAAGCAAATTATTATTACTTACAATTCCCTAGCAGAAACCCATGGAGTTTTTTCTTCCCAAATCTGTGACTTGAAAAATGCAAATACTTTAAAAAAAAAAAAATCTTATTTACAAGTAAATTAAATATAGTCAAGAAAACCAGTAAAAAGAGGGAGTATTCATGAAACAAAATGTTTCAGAAGAGTTGGATGCACCAGTCAAGTTGCACGCTGGCAGTTCCATTTCAAACCCATTGGCAGCTCCACCGGAGATGAGCACACAGGCGTTGGGGTTGGCGGCTTCCTGGAGCTGATGAGGAGAAAATGAACAGTTTCATCAGGAAACACTTTGAATTAAGAGCCAGTGCCAACTGCGCAACGTTTCTTTTCCCACCTTTTTCTTGCAGCGTATTGCTTGCTGTGGCAGACCACAGCTCTCCCTTCAGCGTCTGCACCACCTATACAAAGGTTGCACCAGAAAGGTCCCTCATCTCTGAACTAATTTTGCACCAGCACAAACTGCACGCTGTGGGCTCCATCCCATCCTCTCCAAGAACAGCTGGTGGAGCAAAGAGGGCACCTCCTGCCACGGCGCTTCATCGCTCTCCTCAGGAAACTCCACCGCAGGTACGTGTGGTCAGAGTGTCCTCAGCAGCACTGGCACCAACCTTTAGTGGTGGCAAACTCAAGTGTTTGAGTAGGACTTAACATGTAAGGCTTCAAATTCAAGCATGATGCAAGAAGATGCAACTCTGTTTTCTCCAGTGGTGTCACATCCTCTCTTTCCAGACCTGGATGGAGCCTGCTCTTCTGAATACCCAAGCTGTCGTTCCCCTGGCAGATTCCTCACTGAATTTAGCAATACAGCAGCATTCAGCTTCCAGTTTTGTGCATCTCTGTGGCAACAAACTTTTGGAAAAGAAAGTACTGTGTGCTGTTGAATAGCCCTAAAAAAAATTATAGTTGTGCTAGGGAAACGCGTCTAGACAAAATATTGCACCTTGGCTACCTCTCCGAGATGTCTTTAAACCAGTCCTTGGCAGTATTGATTTTATTTCCATAAATTGTAATTCACTTTGGTTGCAGTATAATGGCCCATAGATTTCTCCAGACAGCAGTGACACCGGGGCTCTCATCTGCTGTCCTGTTTCTCCACTCTCTGTGTTGCATCAGACAATTCAAAGGCACGATGCCACAGCAGAAGAGATGAGTTGCTCCTCTGCCACAAGGAAATACGAGTCCTCCCTGGCAATCCTTTGAGGCTTTGGAAAAGCTTGCCCAGTAATTCACTCTTTCAGAGAAGACAGCCTTGGTCCCAGCACACAGTGCTGGTCAGTGGAAATGGGACCAGGCTCCTCACAAACCCTTCTGAGAAATGTCAGCTCCTGGCATCACTCACAGCGGTCTGGTTGTAGGGGAGAATAGCTGGTGCATCAAGAAAAAAGCCTGTCAAAATATTGATGGGAGCTCTGAGCAATATAAACCTCACTGATAGTTAGAAGTGTATTCCTCAAAATTGGAAAAAAACTGCTCATCAGCCTGAACTGGAAATAAAACATGTTTAAAGTGCAATTATTTGCAGTACTTGAGTGTCACTTCGAGTTAGTCTAACCATTCTGTTTTGATAAAATAAAAAAAAAAAAAACTCCATTCTTACTCTGACTTTATATATCATTGTCTACTATTAACTGCAACATAAAATGACTTCATTTCCTTCTGACAGGATGACTCTGATCGGGTCATGTCATTCTGACAAGGTCAAAACACTCTATCTTCTGCAAGACACTCATACTTTCGAAAGCTTTTGACCAGACAGTGTTTTCCACTGCACAGGAATTCAATCAGAAAATTTTTGGCCAGCTACGTTAATCAAAAGCAAGCTAGGACGTGACTTTCAAAATTCAAATGCCTTAATAGAGTGGGATCTCTTGTACAATGCATCACTAAATTGAACTTACTGAACATCCCACTGACAATGTCCACACGAGCCAGCGCAGTGTTCCAGAACTCCTCTGTAGACCTGAGTTACCTTTGGCCAACAATACAGATTTGCAGAATCACAGAAAAGTCTCAGCAGGGGAGACGGGTCCTGGAGATCATCTTGGCCAACCTTGTGTTGAAAGCACGGCCTTAGATTAGGTTATCCATGGCCCTGCCAAGCCAGATCTTGAAGATTTACAGCCAGACAGATTCCACTGCTTCTCTGGACAGCTTATCCCAGTGTCCAAGTGGTCTCACAAGGAAGAAATTGTTTCTAAAATCCAGATAGAAACACCCTGAAACAAATGGTGCCTCTTGCCCTTTTTTCTGCCCCGTGCATCCTTGTGAAGAGAACAACTTCTTCCATCTTCTCTCTCCTTTAGGAGTTTTATGGAAAATCTGGTTAACAGGAGTTTTGCATAGGTACAAGGGGGTGAAAAAGATTTGCTTCATGAAGTCTATTGCATTAAAGCTGTAACATTCAGGACTCATGGCTATGAAAGCTCAGAAACACACAGATATATTTACAGGCACAGAAGGATTGATGGTCTTTCCAAGCGTAAGTTGTTGGAGGTAACCTATGCTTCATCACAACAAATTCATTACACTTACTGTGGAAAAACCAACACAATATTTTTATAATAATTGGTCAAATTAGCAGGTAGAACTTCCTCATTACAGTATGAACAGATGACCTTTCAAAAACAGGTGTTGGTTGGCTTTTCTTCCCTTCTAAGGCTTTTTTTTTTCTCCTTCCACAAAGAGCAACTTTTTTGCCTCAGTTTTTCCCTCGAGTATGTTAGGCTATTTAAAAAAATCCAAAAGAAACTGAAGCATATGAAGGTTTTCGGAAGACAGAGACTTGTCTTCTTCTTGTTCTTTACCTTTTCAATCAGACACAATCTTTACAATAACCATCAGGCACTGACTCGAGCAGACACTCTCCACGCATACTTGAAATTTCCTGGGCTATAGAAAGTCTCCAGAACTTGCCATTCAGGACCTGCATGACATGAGCTTTCCCATCACAGACTTGGAGGACAGGAGGAAACATGGCCACCAGCTCACTTGACTGCTGGATTTTGCTGACTGTTGAGCCACAGGAGATCTTTGCTCCAGCTCAGGGAAGGTTAATGGCACCCACTGGTACACTGTTCCTACCACCCATTGGCATAGTTTCCCCCTAGCCTGGATGGGTCTTGCTCCACCTTTTAGACACTGGATCTGGAGCTTTTATGGAAGAGTATTTCAAAAAGTATTTCACTCTATAAGTGCAGTTTATATACCCTGATCAAGACAACTCTTAACCTTCTCTTTGTTTAATTAATTACATTGAGATAATGTAATCTTTCACCAAAAGGATGGCTTCTAGACCTCAGGGTTCTGTTGTGCTCCTTTCTCAATGGCTAGATGTGAAAATGACTAGATTTTCTACACTGCTCACATTACTTCCAGTAACAAAACAGTAAACTTGTCTTTTGAGAAAGTTGAAACTTAGAATACAGCTAAACTCTTACTTTTAGAAAGCATAAGAGAACAGATATTGAATGATATGGAATCAACAGAAAAAGTGACAGAAAAGAAGCTATATTCCTATCTAACATATATAACCCATTCTACTTGCTACATTATAGTAAAAAAAGTTAAAAAAAAAAAATATGGCAACATTAACATGTTTAAGGACTTGAGCCATAATAAAACCAGTTTCTACAGCCATATTTTCTCATATATGATGCAAAGTTGATTTGAATCAATACTTAGATCTGCGGGACAACAAACAATTAGGTGCTGCAGGGAACTGATTATACACAGATATAATTATTATTATTATATTATACTCATTATCCACATCAATAGAAATTCATTTCCTGACATAATGCTACTCTTCAGTATTGCTCCTGTTATTAATGGCATCTTTATTCTTAGATGAGAGAGCAATCCAAGTTCCTAACCGCTTCTTCTCATGAAAGAGCCACAGGTAGGCAAGACAATAAAGAATATGTCCCCTTCAGATAAATTTCAATGTTGGATTTTATTTTCTGCTGCTTAGTTTCCTCTTGCAACTCCACACATAGAAGATGTTCTGCTTTTCCCCCTTGAACCAAATGCTTCTGTGCCCTGCTCTAGAGCCAGTGTGTTCATAGAAGGAAATTAGCCAGGAGGCAATGGAGAAGAAAGTCTTCAGGAAGCAGGAAAGAACACAATCTCAATCCATGGATTACACTACAAAATTAAGAAAATGGCAGAATATACTTCAGCCAACATTTGTGAAATTGTGGTCTGTCTCCAAGGTGGAAATCTAAATCTTTGAGAGCTGAAGCAAAAAGGAACAAAGGAAAAACAAATAAACTCTATTTAGAACAAAATCAGGGTAACCGAATAAGTTTACATTATTTAATAGCTCCTTTCAATCGTGTTTCTGAGTGTTTACATACTTTTATTTTAAAAAAGATATCAAGGTTGTACAGACGCTTTTAAATTAGTTTCAATGTGAACAAGATTCAAGATCTTCCAATACCCTTTTAGAGACTCTTAAACCCAGACATGTGTCATTAAGAATATTGTGGTTTCTGTCAGACAGTAGCTACTGCTGCCATTGGTGCTAATAGTAATAGATGTCATGGGGAAAGGAAATTGTTATTTTTCAGTAAAGCCAGTGGGAATTTTTTTAATCAGATAATTCTTAGTTAGAAAACATCAGTTTTAACAGGCACTTTTTTAGAAAGTTTCTTGGGATTGGTGCAGGATTCCTGGTCAAAGCAGGAAAAGACAAAAAGAAATCAAAGAGCAGTTTGGTGTCTGGAGCACTTTTACAGCACACAGTGAAGACGAGGTTCAATAACCCTTTTCTAGCTCACCTGCAACACTAACGTGACCATAAAGTTGCCATTTCTGTCTTAAGCACTAGTTATTTTGGTGTGTCTTCCTTCTGTTTTCAAGTAAAAAAAAAAAAAACAAAAAAAACAACAAAACAAACAACTTTTATACTTTTTCCATTATGTCTGTCTTTCCATCTGTTACGATTTTAAATCTTCTATACAAATGGTCCTCCAACCTCTCTAATATGAACAAGAAACCTCGCTAATTAAAGGATACAGCCTGACTAAATAAAAAGAGAATATATTTTATGTCTACGCTATGAACACTTGAAAACGTTTTCCAGCAAATAAGTGTCTCACCCCACAAACACCAAAGATTATGTGTACGTTTAATCAAATAACCCACGTTATTCATGAGCAGACATTTTATAAGACAGAAGCAAAAGTATTATTCCTGAAAGAATTGCTTTGTAATATAGGATCTACGATAAGGTCAAAAGGAAGCATTTCTGGATGTGTTCCATCACTTGATGTTCAGGAAACCATTTTGTATGACACAAAGGATTAAGAAAAATAAGCTGCACAACATTTATTTTTGTAATTTTAACATTAATATCTGTAGAAACATTTTATTGTCAGTAAAAAAGTTAACAGATTTTAATACTTATTTTACCCAATTAAAAAAAAAAAAACACAACAAACCACACCACATAAATCAGTGTAATTTGCATTCATATTGCATGGCCATATCAGTGTGAGTGTTCTGAAAGTAAAAACACAAGACTTCCATAAGAAGATACAAACAACAGTGATATTTTAGCAGAGGCCAGTGCTATACCTACTGTTATGGAATGGATAAGAAGGAAATCAGTCAGCACGAATTAATCCCCTTAAAAGATGCTGATATTCCTATAGCAAACTGTCATTATAAACAACTTCTCTCTTTTTAACTTAATAGAGGCATAGTCTAAAAGGCAAAAGATCCAGGCCAAAAGATCTGGAACCTATTATCCAACTCAGGGAAGAGAACTGTAGTTAATTTGATGCATGTGCAAGTCAGGGTAGAAGCTCAGCTCCTTTTAGAGCAGTACATTCTGCTATGGTTATAGACAAATTAATGTCTTTCCTTACTTTAGGAAACCTCTTTAATATTTTCTTTTTTTGTTTTCGTATGTGGAATGATTCTGCTTTTTGGCCAAGGGAAACAATTCTAAAGAGTTAAATTGTTAAAGTGACAGATACCGAGAATAAAAGACTTTCTGGTTAAAGGATTTGGTTTTGATAAGAATAATCACCCGACATTGCAGTTTTTAACACAAATAAATCAAAAGTTCAATTCCCCAAAATTAGTTATATACTGTAAATATTTCTTTTTTTTAAAGATCTGAAAACTAGTAAAGTCTGAGCAATATATCTACTAGTTCTCCGTGCTGCCTGCATAGAAATGCCTTTTAAATTACAAAAAACACAACAACCCTATAAACAATTAACTGTTTTGTACATTACCAATTAGTTAATAAATTAATGATATACCATTTTCCCTGAAAGCAAAGTATTTTCCACCCTTGGATGGTGAAAATTAAGAAATTCTGTGTAAGAACAGCATTTAGGAAATAGCTGTTAAAAAAGAGACTAATTTGCTAGGTGGATTGGGACATCCATTTTTAAATCAATACAAAAAATAATTCATTGTAAATATATATAAT
>NW_010107418.1:0-17562 GCF_000699245.1 Pterocles gutturalis | reverse complement strand
GGTCTTACGAGGAGCGGCTGAGGGAGCTGAGGTTTTTTAGTCTAGACAAGAGGAGGCTGAAAGGAGACCTTATCACTCTCTACAACCACCTGAAAGGAGGGTGTAGTGAGGTGGGTGCTGGCCTCTTCTCTAAAGTAACAAATGATAGTACACGAGAAAACAGCCTCAAGTTGCACCAGGTGAGGTTTAGGCTAGATATTAGAAAAAATTTCTTCACCGAAAGAGTGATCAGGCATTGGAACAGGCTGCCCAGGGAAGTGGTAGAGTCACCATCCCTGGAGGTGTTCAAGAAACGTGTAGATGTGGTGCTTAGGGACATGGTTTAGTGAGTGAGATGGTGTTGGGTTGATGGTTGGACTTGATGATCCTTGAGGTCTTTTCCAAGCTTAATGATTCTATGAAAAGGAGTGATGGAATTTTTCTGGATTGTCACGTACATGTTGTCAAAACAGAAGAAAAGCTTAGAAAATGTACTTTGCATGCTCGTATTGGACCTTTAAGCCCTGATAACTGCTTAATCTGGCCAAACAAAATCTTCCTTGCCAAAGCATTTCCAGGAAGAAAATTACCCAAGGTCCTCCTTGAATAGAGCTTTTTTAAAATGTTATGATGGCTGTTATTCCAATGAAAAAGAATCTTATCAGCTTACCCAGAAGCAGCCAGTTAAATCATTCATCACAGAGCTTTGCAACAACCATTTAATATATTAAAATTTTAGGTTTTATGATGCAATCACTACCATAGGGGAGGAAGGGCAGACGATGAAGACAAAGAGAAAGGTTCTACAGCTGTCCTCTCCCAATTTCTTTAAAAACAAACATACAAAGGAATGGAAAAACACCCACAGACAAACAGAACTTATAAATAAACAAATGAAACTAGCTGAGCTAACAAGGGCAATGGTCTAATGCTTCACACAGCATAACCGTTCAAGATATTCTTAGTGGTCTTCCAGGAAAGAAAGGAATCAAATTTTATCAAAAGTTACTGTCCAGTAAAGAAAAGAGAAAACTGAATAACTGATAGAAATGTGAATTTTTATTGGAGATGTGTCATTCAAATATTATACATCTACTGGCTGGTTTAACTGCCAGTACGACTGGAAGGGCCCAATGCTACAAAAAAAAAACCCCTCTGACATCTCATGGAAGCTTAGTATTTTGACTAGAGCTGACAGAATTACTGTAACCAAAACCACTCCATAAAATCCCCTTAGCTGAATCTGAATATTAATTGTACCTTTTCTACCAATGCCAGAACCTTATTTCCTGTTCCCTCCTAGCAAATTATATTCATTTTCTTACTATTTTTCCATCAACAATATAACTGTTTCCATCCTCAGCTTCTTTGTGATGTACATTTACAGTAGACTCAAAAAACCCTGAATGTGCTTCACAGATATCCCCTTGGAACAGGTAAAATTAATTTTAAAACAGTCTTGAACGATCTGGACAAATTCTGAAGTGAGCTCCTTAGGAGGCACCACCTAATCTGAAAGAAAGAAACAAAACCCTTCCCAAACCTCCTCAGGGTTTAACCTTCCTAGAACTTTGCCTTTGCTTTTCAAATTTATTGTGAGCAACAGAGAAAGGAGGACAGTATGTCAGCTGCCTTCCTGGACACATAACAAATCATTTAATGATTTATCAACATTTTTTAAAAGACCTCTCTTTCAAAACCAAGTTCCCACCACTTCCTTTGTGGTTCTACTCAAACAGTGGGCAATAGCATTAATTAAAGCCAGCCAGCCAGATTTAGAATATGCACTCTGTTGTTTTAAATTGTTGAATATCAATTACCTTATTATTTTGTGATTAGCATGAAACATATGCATCTATGTCTTGTGGCTTTTGGCAGTGATTAAAAAAAAAGAAAAATTCATCAGCTTTGCGTACGGCTGTAAAACAGCATGTTTCCAGGCATTTTTAGCGCTGACTAGAGCCATTCTCAATCTGCTCACCAGCATGAAGTTAATTAGGAGAGGCATGAAGCTTATTGCTGGGTGAAGAAATCAGCAATGGAGCAAAATTATCCTTTTTTTGGCTTCAGACAGTAACTGCCACTACATCTACATGATTTTTCAAAAAATGCTTTCACTGTTAAGTATCGGTTTAAGCTTTAACTTTGAATCTTATCCAATTTTCTAAATCCTTCAATGAACGTAAATTAATGAACATATGAAAACGGAAAGAGCTAATTATGTAGAGCTTGGGGAGGTACTATAATGTACTATTTTACAGAAAAACTGGTTTCAGACACAGCCTTGGGATTCCTTTATCAACAGTGCATATTCAACCAGAGTCAAACTGGCCATTTTATTCACAGAATGCCAAACCAAGCTTGTGCTGCAATGCATAAACACCTTACAAGAATATGCACGTAAAAAGGAATCTTCCTGAATGTTTCACAAGAGTCCTGCATCATTACAGTCCACACAGGGAAACAACAAAAACAAACAAAAAAAATAATACTACCTTAGATAAGTGGATTTCGTCAAGGCCCTGTCAATTTTTCTTACATAACAGATCAGAGTGAAAGTAGAGGAATATGATGAAAGAGAAGTAGATAGGAAAATCATCCTACCAGTCTCTCTAGCAATGGATTTCATTCCTTACATAATATTAGATCAGGGATTTATTAGAAAAGAGGATGAATTAAAAAGCAAACAAAAAGTAATCTAGGACTAGATGAAATTCAAACTCCTTTGTTTTTCTTCATCTCAGGATGGATTTCCTTGTCTAGGTCACCTTCCGCATTAAAAGGACTTCTCAGCTACATACTAAGGTTATTTGCTAGCCCTGTCTCAAACCACATGGACACATTAGTTTTTCAGTTTAGATAAATCTGCTTTTGAAATTACTCCCAAACACCCCCACTTTCTATATTTTAGTTTGCATCCCATAGCAGTCCTGCAGTGGGTGAACTGGATTCCCTTCAGTTGAAGCTAAGACTGGGTCCTGGAGAACTAATGTCACTTAGGCCAAGCATCTGGACCAGACCTAGCTTAAAATACAAGCCCTAAAAGCCCTAAAGGGCTGATGTTGGGGCCTTACCACAAACCTTTTCACTCCTATTGCACTGTAGCATTTGTCAACATCAAGATAACCATAGTTTTGGTAAGTATCCTTTGGCTTATACTGGCACAGTTTAACCAAAGAAAGTTGAATCTCGTATCCTATATACAGTTGTCAGATATCAAGGAGACAATGTTAGCTAGGAGCAAGAGGACACATAGGAGGATGGAGTAACAGGGGCTCAGATGCTGATGACAGGAGGAGGCTTGGGATATTCTAAGTCAGCCCCTTCCTTGTCTTCTTAAGTGAAAGTGAAGAAATATTATAACGGGTCTTCTTTGGAATCTGCTATTGTCTCCTCTGACACAGACTTTATTCCAAGTACTCTTGTAGGAAGTGCTATGAGACTATCACATTCAAAAAAAAAAAAGACCATCTCATTAAGTTAACTTTTTTTCTGATCATTTCCCCCTCAAAACAGTTCTCCAGAAAAGCATCCACATTCTTTGGAAGGTTGATTCCAAATGACACTGAGTGAAAACTACCAAAAACCAGGAGGCTTGAGCTGCAGTCCCAGGCTCCCAAAGCAGAATCTATTCAGCATCTCCTGCCTCTTGCATCAAACACCACCACTGCACTTCCAAGTACAAAACTGGGCTTACACTTTGAAACTAGATACAAGTTCAGACAGAACCACTGGATTATTTCAAAACTTCATAATTACAGAATTCCTTCATGTCAAATTCACATTAAAACATAATCAGAACATTAATATTTTGACAGATAAATACAAAATATTATTTTTATAATGGACACATCAATCAAATATTGGTATGTCTGATCTTAGCTTTTCTTTTTTCTACTTTGAAGAAGATTTAAAGACACAGTCAAGATATCACAAGCAAAAAACCCCAAAACACTACCCACAAGCGGAAAGAGAGAAGGCAAAAGGAATCAGTGTTTAGAGCCACAAGCTATGTTAAAAGTCACTATTTTTACAGTCATGTTTGTGACAAAAAAAAAAAAAAAATCTTTGAGAAACATTTGCAAAAAGCCACAAATAATTATTTCTTGTACTGAATATGCAAACAAGAGATTATTGAAGAATCCTAGATTTGGGGATAAGATGAACAGAGAAGAAGCTGCTGCATTCTTCTGTATTCAAAATTAACATTGGAAGAACTTGGAAAAAAGCAAAAATTAATTAAAGAGTGAAAGTACATCCCTGAAGTTATGAGAACTTTGGAAACCAGTGAAACTTTGGGTTCCAGTGAGAAGAAAACACCTAGATATTGCTAATTCTTCTGGAGGTAGAGAGTAAAAAAACATTCATGTATAGTCAAGACATTAATAAAAATATGACACACGAGTCACTAATAGAATCATAGAATCATTAATAGTAAGAAAACACACAATATTTCCATCTACAATTATAGTTACCAATTCCAACAGTAATATTTTCGCCTACAAATGTGATGGGAATGCAAAAAACCCCACAATTTGAGTTCTGTACAATACAGCATGAGGTACATTGCAAGTATACCTACAGTACCACCAAGCATGCACTTCACTGATCATAGAAAAATCACATTTCAGACTGCAGCCATTTCTAATTAGTGTATTGTGTTTTTTAAAGTTACTTTTTCCTTATTTATTCTCTTCTCATATTACACAATTATTTCACAGCAGACTAGCAAAAGGAAGGATTCAAGCTGCTAACTGGGAAGGTGAATAGTTTTGATACTAAATTGTCAGCATTCTGAAGAACAGTTTTCTCTATTGCAACTATATTGTCAATTAAAAACTTAGAGAGTAGTTGATCTTAGTAGGTAGTCACCACTTTGTAGCTACCAGTTTACATTCAGTAAGGAGTTGCCATCTTATAGCTACTCTTACTTATATTTAAATTCTATATGAAGACAATCAAAAACCAGGTAGTGGAAAGCATAGAAGAATTTTTAAAAAGTAACAGCACTCTCCTGCTCTGTGTTGGCTTTGCTCCATTAATTGGCTGAACTGTACAGGATTGCTAAGAAGATTAATTGAAGCTAACAAACCGAGGTGCCTCCAAAGGGCAGGAAAGGCCCTGGTCTCCGATGCTTGACACAGCGTTTATTTCAAAGAAGCAAGAGCATACGAACAACTCCAAGTTAGGAACAGTGATTTGTCACCAGGTGAGAGAACTACTGAACTCACATTCCTTACTTCTAAACCCTCTAAAATAAAAGCTGTCAAAAAAACAAAACAAAACAAAACAAAACAAAAAAAAAAAAACAAACCTCCAACCAAAACCAAATGTCTTCCTCTAAATTCAGTCAGTCATTCAGTCATCTGCCAGCTGAAGCTCATTATCCACTTTGACAAAAGAGAAGTCCTTAGATTACGTATCAAATACAGCCAGGGGTCCCAAGTGGTTAAGTAGCCTCGTGTCTGTAAGGACCATGTCCAGGACATGTGCTGCTGGCCTCTCCAGAGCTGGGACCCAGACTTGCCAAAGGCTCTCACTACCCCCTCAGGTTGAGGCCACACTTTGCCTGCCTGAAGTTCTGGTAATCAATTAGCCAAGGTCCAGGCCAGCCCAGGAAGGGAATCATTTCAAGGGAAGGGTGGGGAGCACGCAGAACAAAGCTATCTCTTGCACTAGAAGAGCTTTTCATGTGCATATGCGCCTTGAACATTGTTCTGCCACTGAAGAGCCACATTAATCAATGTTCAGGACTGCTTTAAATACAGAAGTACAGAGCTGGCTATTCACTGGTGATTTATTACCCAGCCCAACACCCAGTTGACATGAAACAAGTTGGTACTTTGGAAGCTGCCATGAACAGACAGAAGAAGGGGGATGTGGCAGTGGGTGTAGGGAGGCCCAGCCAAACCAGCTCCATTTAACTGCCACGCGAGGAAAATGCCACATTGGCAATCACCTCAGCAAACATCCACAAAGCGTCCCAAGGGACTGAATGCCTCAGTTTGATTAGCAGAATTCTGCTGAGACTCAGAAAATTAAAGCTCACGCAGTCATGAATGCTGCCATTATAAATACATAATGTCCTAAATGTCATTTAGAAGTGCCTGGAACTGAGGTTATAAATTAAGATATCTACACAGCTCTCAGAAGGCTATGGAAGTTTTAAAGCTGTGTGTCCTTAAACAGAGAAAAATAAAATGAGTTTTCCATTTTCCTATAGTTCTAGAATTGTTGTATAAGTCCTATTAATTAAAGGCCAAGATGGAAGTTTCAGAAGTTTGTTTTGTTTTTTATGACTAGGCAATTTCTATTTAAAATTTTAACCAAAACTGTCTCTGAAAATCACCTCTTTGCTGCTTCCATGCTTATGTCCCACAGTACATATGGCAATGTAGTATCTTCTCAACAAGTCCAGTCCTCTTAAATACTGCTCAAGAAGAGAGGACAGACAAAAAACTCTCTCACCAAAAACATATACATATGTAAAATTCAGATTTCTTATTTTTCCACATGATAAATGTTGACATGAAAAACTGCATTTTTTCTATTATTATAGGACAGTTAATATTTAAATTTTATCTTGAGATGTACAGATTCTTTTTAAAGCAAAAATAACTACTACAATACACTTCACAATTAGGATTTTTTTTGCATAAGAGACAAATTACTGTAATGTGAACAGAAAGAAAAGAAATTACATGGTAGAATTCTTAACACACATGCATTGCACAAAGAAGAAACAATAAGAAATTGTTTCAGGAAGAAAAAGGAAATAACTGCAACTCAAAATACAAAGACCATGATAATAGCCAGAGGTCACAAGTTTAAAAGTGTACCGAATAAGCTCTGACACCAGCCCAAAAATATATATGTTGCAAAGTGCCATCTGTGCAATGTATGTAAATGTAAATGCTTTTTGTGATCTGTCTGAAAACTCAAAGAAAATATAAACACAGCCTGTAGACAATTGCACTTTGTCTGCTATTTCTAGGAAATTTAAATTTGTGATCTCCATTCAAGGAGTGAGTCTGCACATTTGCTTGAATAATCTGATATCTTGCTTTAAAGGATACAACCCCTTAATTCTGCTTTAAATACAACACACACTGAGTCTTCAATGCCTTCATTAACTGTTGAAAGAACAGTGCATGAAAGAACACTATACATCAACCAGATGTAGCATTTGGCTGTACAGCATTAAACCTATTAATACTACACTAACTGGATGTGCCTCAGTGTCTACTGGGTGTCCTTAAATGAAAATTAAAATTTAAAAAAGAACTCTTCTTCCCAAATTCTATATCATCTCATCCAATGTTTTCATCCAATTAAAGCACTCTTGAGATTTTGGGTTTGGTCCTCACAATACCTTTATTTTCCCAAAGCTTTATGGGAACACTTTATTATATATTATAAACAAATGTGTCTTAGAAAAATCTGAAAACTTTTCCTAAAGCAACAGCCTAAAATTTCAGAGCCTAAAGAAACACTTCTAATCCATGCACTCTTCTCTGAAAATTCTCTTTAAAAACACTTCACAAAAAAACCCAACCAAACAAACAAAAAAACCAACAAACTTCTCTGTGCCATACATTTCTGAGTTACATTTTCAAAAACATTGCAAGTACACACAAGTATATATGAAAGTCTTTAAGTATTTTTTCCATTGCAAGTCTATTAAATGAGACTGATACAATTACAACATCAATCTGAGCCCTAGGTTTCAGTGCAATAACTCGTTAGTGTAATATTGTACTTCAATTGACCTGAAGGTCTAAAATATTCCCCAAAGAAGGGGTGTCACTAAGAATTAGAAAGACAAAAGCAATTTAAAGTATATGGCATTTTCTAAAATTACTCAAATTAAATATGAGAAAGTGAAAAAGTACTCCTAGAATTTGGCTATGAATAATTATGTTACACATTTACTAGTAAATCTTAATATATACACATACATACATATATGATTTTAAATACCTAAACCCACTTGACAGAGGAAGGATAAAACAAGGTAGAGCAATTAAAAAATAATAATAAACATGAGTGGATAAAACAAGGTATAGCAATTAAAAAAATAATAATAAACATGAGTTACAGAAACTAGAAAAATTTACTTCCCTAAGGAACAGTAAATTTAGGTCTTACAAAGCCCTGGAAGAAAGCACGACTGTTATCAGTATCTTTACAAATTATGTGGAACCAAGGAGAGTAAAAGCACTGAAGAACAGCAGCAGAGTAAGGCATCATATCTGAAGAAATGTATGAACAAAATCAGGCATGTGGGTGGAATGCATTGAGGTTAAAAAAATTTATTGACCTTTACTATAAAATGTAGAGGAAGAACTGGCATGAGCCTGGAAAACGTTCAACACATTCACAAAAACTCACATGAAGAAAAGAAGATTGGTGATTCCAGGAAGCTCACAGGCTTCAGGCAGCCATTAGTAAAATTACAAAGTACTGCATATAAAGATTCATTAGCTACAATAGTATTTACTTGGTTCAAAGAGAAACTGAAAAGGACATGAGTGTAAGATTCCCCTATATAACTGAATGTACAAATTAGAATTATAATGAGACAAAATGCAGAATAGTGTTATTTGGGTCAATTTGCAGTTGATGCAAACTTGATTCCTTACGGCATTTATTTAAATGTGCTATTTTTTTGAATGATGGCAAGACAAAGAAAAAGGGAAGAACACCAGAGTAAATCTGAGGGCTATCATTTACAAAGTACACTGACTTTGAAATCAGCCACAAAGAACTTACTAGTTACTCCAGTGACAGCCATCAAGGGGAAAAAAGGCAAGAATGAAGAGGTTTATAAAGAACTAAGAATCCAATATTTAGCTAGTTATGGAACAATTTAAAAAAAGTGTCCTTTTCAAAACCAGATTACAGGATGAAACAGGACAACAGAGAATAAAATTTATTAACTCTCTTGCAATACTTAGAAATCAAACTCCAGTCACAGGAAATCAAGATAATTCAATCTAAGTTCTTCAGATGAAAAGACGTTTAGCTTACTTAACTAGTTAAATTAGTTTCTGTAAAACTACTAAGTTGGAGTACCTAGAGGCTTGGAAACCTAGAGGCTAAAGGCCTGAGATCCTCCAAGCTGAAGCTCTGAAAAGGTCTTCTCTAAATCCGAGAGGTACAATTATTGATTGTCATGGTGTACATTTCCAGTAGAATAGCTGTATCATGCCAGCATGAGAAGGAAAAAGATGAGCAAACTATGCAGACTCAGATTTTTTTTTTTTTTCAGAAAAAAATAGTTAAGATATAATATGTCATCCAGAGAGACAAAGTATTGCCATGTCTCCTATTTTTTTCTCATTTACAGCTAGATGCTCATCGATGTTCTAGAGATACTTGGAAGGTGACAAAGCAATTTGTCAGCAAAACTCTGAAATACCCTTGATTGGAGAGCTGTTGAAGAAGCAGTTTACACTTAAATATTAAAAACTATATATGCCATGAAACAAAAATAACATTTTCATCCTCAAACTATTAATTACACACTTATGTCTCCCAAGAATATTTTTCTTGAATAATTGTATTGAAATGCAAAATACCACCTTCTCAGACAACATTTTCTAAGGAACTGCTAAAAAAACCCCAACAACCTTGAAAGTGAACTTTTTTACCTTAATGTTTGAGATAAAAAAAATATGCATTACAAGTGCCAGTTTCAAAGAAAATTCCCAATCTAAATTAGTTATAATTCCTAAATAGGATTAAGTATGTATTTCACTTTAAACTCCTTTAATTTAATCCTATACCTTGATACTATAAATCCCATTCATTCGTGGAGTTGTCTGGTTAACAGGGCTGATGCCCTAGAGGAATCTTTGAAGACATGTGATCTACTGTTACTGTATGATACAAAAGATCTCATCCAAACCTTATAAATCTCCAAGTAAGCTGTCCTTTAAAAGTGAAAATGAACCATCCATATGCTTAGACCATGCTTGACAAGTTGTTTCATGGATCAACTGATGTTCTTACTATACATTTTAATTTAAGGAATTTGTCCTAATCACAATACTGCGCTAAAATCTAACCAATGGTCATCTCTTAATCATCTAAATTTATTTAAGCTACAAGAACCCATATGCAGAATAATTCTATTCAAGCTGATGAGAACTCAGGAGAATAAATTTACACAAATAAAATCATAGATAATTAACTTTTTGGGACAAAGAAAGAAACCTCCACAAAGCATTTACACACTAGTTTCAGTGTAAGGATGTTTCTAAAGATTATGCATCAGGGAAAAACACTGGAGGACTCAGGACTCTAGCATATAAGTTACGATACACAGGACACCTTGTGCTGTTAGTTGAGGTGTTTTCTCCCCTGTATGCTTTGCCTGGCATTGAACTGCTTTTAGCCAATTAATTTATCTTACACAGATAAAAATTATTTTTTTCCCACTTGTTCTAAGGGATTCCCTTGGTGCCTTGCAGCCTGGTCTGGTTCAGGTTTGGATCAAGCAGACCATGAGAAACAGGGCAGTGAGGCAGTTCCCAGGCTGCACAACCCATCCCGCTGCAGGTTTGCAGCTGGCCCACGGCCTCTTGAACAATGGATTTAACTAAAAATTTAAATGATCAGTGTGCCCATTGGTCCTCATGAAATCCGGATGTTTAGTTATTGGCTGTAACTCTTAATGTTTCATTTACTGATGCAGAAGTTAAAGACAGCACAAGGACAAGCATTCAGCACAACCTTCCCCAAAAGTAATATTGACACGGCTCAATATATGTGCTGTTTTTTCCAGTGTTATTAAGGAGTACTCAGAAATAGGGGAGGGGAACCCACTTTAAACCAGATACTTCTCTTATCTATTTGGTTTGCCTATTTTGTATTTGGGTTGAGGTAACTTTTGTGGAAGAAATGCACCATTTGAAGGGAAGACACAATGATCTGTCAGTTTCTTGAAGTTGTTCGGGATTATAGAACTTTTAAATAAGACCTGCAAAACACTTCAGCAAGAAAAAAAGCAAATGAGGCATTCAGATGGGCATGAAATTATTTCTTCCGTGCCACAACTGTTTGTCACATGAGTGAACACTGTGAGAAGCACAGCTAGTCACAGTGCACATACTTCACATACATCGGCATGGTTTTAGCTCACTGATGGACAAAGAATCCAAGTTCTTTTTCTTCTTTTTTTTTTTTTTTTCCCCCCCAAATTGGAGCCTGTTTACCATGCTCAAACCTTAAAGAACAATGATGCAGCCTCTCAATTTCAGAACTGTTATTAGTTCTTGCATCAATGTCAGTAATTCATAAAAGCTGCATCTTAGTTTTTATGATCTGGGCTGTCATGGGAGAGGCATTACGAAAGCACTCACCACAGGCATACACTTCAGTCACAAAACAATTCAGATGTTTTTACTGATACTACTCAGAGGAGTAAGAGTTATAGAAGACTGTTAACCCTGCCTGTAAATCAAGACTACCATAACATTTCTATGTGTAAGAAACGCAGAAAAAATTAAGTCATAAAAAATAATATTTCAAAACCAGAACAAAAGTAGCTACTGGCCTTGCCTCATATCCTGCCAGCGTAAAGAATTCCTGCTTGCAAGAAAAACAGTCCCTGTTGAAAGCAAACAGAGAGCCTGGGGGAATTTGAAAAGTGTAAGGCTATTACTTCTAGGCTTTCATACACAGAGATGTGATCAGAGCTCCAGGAAAACACAGAAACCAGAAGACATGGCAATTTCAATTTTAACCACAAAAGCTGTGAAAGTGCAGTTATGCATAGCTGCGGCTATTGAAATTATATCAGTATTACCACATAAGCCTTCATAAAACAGTTGAATTAATATTTAGTTTTATTCCAAGCAAGGTCATTTTGACAAGGTAACCTGTTCTCTCTCCAACATGCACAAAATGAATTCAGATATGTATCCTGAAAAAAAGAAAAAATATCCACATGCTGGTTAACGAATGGATGACTACTTTATTTTCCTAACTGAACTCTAGGACAAAAATATCCTGACAGATATGTATTTGAATGCCTTATTTCATTCTCAGTTTTGGTACTACCAGCACATATTTGATGCTCAGGGAGGGAGACAAGTGGCAGCAGGAGAGTTGTCCAAAGAATATGCTTAAGGATACAAAAGTCTGGTCCACATACAAAGTTGGACTGTTTTAATAAATCAGTTCAACTTCACATGTTGACACACTTTAATGGCTCTACCACTGACTCGTATATTTTAACACGTGTCAGTAAATACACAGAAATAAGCCAAGCTGACATAAGCAGCTTGAAACCAGCACAAATATTCAGTTGGGACACTAAACTTACTCAGTTAAGTCAGCTTCAAAACCTACTTTAAAAAGTAAACAAAGCATAGCAAGTGCATACGCATGAATGTGTAACACTTATAAACCTGCCATGAGTCAAAGTCCTAAATGTGCCAAAAGCCCAGCTAGGGTGCAGCTTCTACAAAAGAAGTGAGAAGGGTTTTTTTGCTTTTGTTCGAGTGTGTTTGAAATGAATGTAAAACGAAAGACAAAACACAGATATGTGGCATCATTGTCTCCCTAATTTACTGTTGGAAGACTACAAAAATACTATCAATTTCTAGTTTATCTCAAAAACCATTGCTCTAACAAGCCTTTGGCAAAGTCATTCTTAAATTAAAAAAACAATTATGGAAAAATTGGAAACAAAAAACAATCACGGAAAGTGATATTAACATTAGGCCCCTGCATCTCCTGACAATGCTCTGCGTTTCAAATATTCCCCTCAATCATCCATGTTATTTGTAAACACTTCTTATTATTTTTCCCGACCACATAAAACCATCTATTTTTTTTTCTTTAACTGGGAATAGACAATGTTTCCTCCTCTTAATCAGATGGCTTTTTAAAACAGAAAATAATTTTTAAAAACCACAAACACATTAAGAGGACACCAATTATTCAAATTTCCTTGGTTTATACAGACGGTTCCTGAGTTTGAAGATGTCACTTGCAATACTAACCAACCCCAAAGTCACTTGCAATAGTAACCAACCCCAAAACCTAGGCCTGACTAACCAAAGGAGAATTCTATTTACCTAACGCAATGAAGAAAAAAAAGCCATTTAATTATCATTCAGTTTTCATATTGGCAGAGGTTATGTTTAAATTATGCAAGACTACTAAAAATTATTTATATTATTAGATTAAATTAAAACAAAAGCACAAAACTATCATGTGAAAACTCAGAACAAATATTTCTATTTTCTAATATAACAAAAAGACAATATAAATAAATAAAACTAGGTACCTTCATAAATATCTCCTTTATTGTCTCACATTTTGTCTTTCTATGGCAATATTCTCCAGATATTGTTATATTAGAGTGGAAATTGCTTAATATATAAATCAATATTTAATAAACTTTAATTTCATAGATGCATCTTAGGTTTATTCCTGCTAGAAAAACCTAATACACAGTGTATATATTGCAGCAAAGTCTTCAGGACCCAGAGGCCATCGTCTCTGTAGAAGTCAGCATGGAAATTCAAAGTTCATTCTGACAAGAGCTCATATCCAGAGTTTCATGATGACATGACAGCCATGAGAAGTGACAGTCACCTCTGTACGTTATGGAGAGTTAATCAACGACCTCCATTTCATTAAAGTATAACCTTGCAGTGGCATACATGATCAGAACATAAAAGTCATGACTCATGTTAAACACACTATTTTGAAAAATAAGAAATTTTGAGATCACAGTAAAGACAAAAACGCTTTTGTTGAAGGACAAAAATTTGAAAGGATTTTTTCAAAACTATCAAACACCAACATCTATAAAACATTAGCCTGACAAGCATACATTGGCTTCTGTTTTCTGATATGTAGAAGACACATCAGCTATCATTTCTTCACACCTGTACCTTTGGTAAATTAGATCACATCAAGTGTTTCCTCTAATAACTTCTGTGATAGCCCAAATGGCCATTTTCAGACTTGCTTTCTTTCTCTCATTATGTCAGTTTCTCCCTTGTCTGAATCCTCTTCCTCTAGTACTGGTTTAATGAAACAAAACAAAAAAAAATACAATAGTTGATGGCCATGGGCAAGGGAAGGTGAATATGCTGTTTGATTTCTTTAGCCACAATTTAAAAGAAAACATAGAAAAATATTCCTTTTTTCTAGAGTTACTATAGTCCAACCTTTATAGACTAATTAGCTTTCCTACTAGTCTTTCACTTAAAGATCTTCTGTAATATTTTTATCAAGTTCAAGAAGAAAAACTAAACCTAGTTTTCAGAAAAAGTCCAAAACATCAAAAGGAATCACTAGAAGTTAAATACAGCAATAACTGTACCATGTTATAACTATTAAATTGGTCTAAAGAAAACATATTTATTGACAAGAATTTTTAGAGCTGAATTTTTAAAATCTAGTTAGAGTGCACATAGTAGAACAGGATGTACTTAGAATTAAGCAACCCTATTTCAGATCAAAGGATTTTAGAGCCATTTCTAGCCAGAGAAATGACATTATTTATACTACTGTCTCCACAGAGGATAAATCCATTCCTTGTTTGAAAAGGTTAGGCAATAAAGAGAGATTTATAAAACTAGTACAAATAATTGGTTTCCTTTTCCTTATCCTCTGTTGGCTTCAGTACATGTTGGATAACCTTAAACCTCCACCCAGTCTGGAGCAAAATATTTTTACTAGGATTTCACATTATGTTTTTCTAAGAGATCTGCATAATTACAATTAGGTTTGTACTGAATTAAAACCATATTTTAAAGGGAGATCTATCTGCATATATTTTCTCATACTGTCTTAAAATTCACATTATGACAATCTAATTTTTCACAAAATAAGTTTTCCTATTTCACTTGTCTGTGGAAAATAATAATTACAAATATTCAGAAGACAGAAGATGGGAAGAAATTTCTAGTTTATGAACACTGATATTAAAAATTAAATTAACAGACTGAAGGCAGCCAAAAATAAGAAGGTAAACAGCAGCCTTAATTATCTCTGAAATGTATAGACTGATACTAGGTTTTATTATGGTTTACTTTTTAGTTTAGTTCTTGATTAATACCAGTGTTAAGTCACTATATGTAGCCATCCTTTTGTGGACTGCAAATATTATTTAATTATCCCTTAAACACAACAAAAGAAAAAAAATGGTTAGCTAGAGGTAGCCCTTCTGAAAAAAAAAAAAAAGCTTTTTGATATACTGTGACAATCATTCAGATAATTTCCTAACAACATCTGTAAATCAAGGGTTTCAAGATTTTATTCATTTCACACAATGTCATTGATACTATCAATAGCTACAATGTTTTTAAAAGCACATCAGACTTGCTGATGACTATCACTGACTACAGAAGGTGAATAAAATAACTGAAAATTACTTTTAAATAAATATGAAGAGATGAGACTTTGAATTAATCTTATGTTCTATTTATCTATAACAGAAGCAGAACAATACCAACAAAGAAGATTATTTTTTTTCTGTGCAATTAAGAATGAAATCCGTAATTGTAAAGGAGGGATTTCTCAGTAAAATGGTTCAGTGCTGGTTTTCACGCTCTGATTTAGCAATTTGATCCTGTTAGGCAAAAGACTTGGATACGTACCTAGCAGTAAGCATCACATACTTAAAACTTTTTAATTTCAAAGTGACATAAGAAAGACCTCCAACATTTTGCAAAATTATTGCTTAAATATTTGGCATTTCTTTGATGACAGCTTGCCAATTAATGCAAATGACTACATCACTTAATATACAACTTTAACACCTGGTCACCAAAAATCAGTGAACATTCACTTATTCATTTCATATAGGCCCCTGAGCAATAAATCAGGTCTAATGGCTAGAATGCAACTTCTTACCTAAAATGGACAAGCTGAATAGAACAAAAGAATATTTAACTTGCCTATAAATAAATGCAGCTTTAGAAGCTTTATTAGTCTCTATTGGAAATACACAATGAATATCCAGCCAAAAGGAATGATGTAACATCACAGAAAGTCACAGAAGATGCTAGAGTGTCCCCTTATTTTTCTCAACTAAAGAAGTGAATAGCCAGTTACCTATAAATCACATTTTTATCATATACAAACCCAAATATCACAAGCAGAAAAGATTATCAAGAATTTACTTTAGATATTATATATTTCCCTGTGGTCCCTTTGATCAGAGCTCCATATGCTGCTCCAGCACAAGTAATGAATCGCACAAGTAATGAATCAGAAAACATTTATGGGATTGTGTTTTCAATGACTATGCTAACACTTTTACCCTGCTTCCCAGAGCAAACACTAAAAATAAAAAAAAAAAACAAAAAACAGAAATACATTTCAGGAAGAATTAATTAATACAGCCTCATTTATCATTAGTTATATAAATATCCCACTGATGAAATGCCAAACCTAGTCCTCAGCTACAAACAGCAGCAGTGACGGAATCTACAAACTCATGACAGGCAATCTGCAGTGAATGCAGAGGAAAAAGAAAGCTCAGCTCAGAAAACTGCTCTACTATAATGATCACACCATGTAAGTAAACTCAGCTGTTTCACTGAACACACTGAAAAGCTAGACTGAACATGAACTCATTCAAACTCCATTGATCAAAGCACACATCAATAAGCAAGTTTTGAACAGACTAAAAGAGGCCTTTTCTGTACAACTACAGATCTATGAGATCCACTCTTTTCTTCCCCAGTGTCCTCACTCTGTATAATCTGGAATCTTAAAAGAGTCCGGACCTGTAGGGGATAAGAGGATGAGACAATAATACAGTGCTGTTATGAGACTATACACATACTTTGCATCAGTCAGGCTTCTGCTACAATACCGTATCCAATTTTGGGCTCTTCAAGGAAAAAAAAAATAAAAAACAGAGTCAAGCATCAGAAACAGTGTCATAGGAGTGTAACATGAATGACTGCAAGATATGAAAAACTTGAGATACAAGTTAGGATTTCTTAGGCAAAGGAAACAAAACTTAGGTGCAACAAGTAATAATGGTCTTCAAGTACGCAAAAAAGTTCTTGCGAAAAAAGACACTTGTGCTCTCCATCTCCATGAGATACTGGATAAAGAAAAAATTCTTGCTATTTCAATAATAACAACACAGCCAGGTCAAAGACTATGAAAATATCTGTAAGCATTACTGACTTCCTGTGGAGACTTCTCACTGGAGGTCTCCAGAAACAGGTCACGCAACCATCTATCAGTAGTGATACACGTATGATCGGATAGGCTTTGGGGTAATGAGTTAGGACTACATGGCTTCTGGGTTTTACAGAAGCACAGAAAACAAGACAGACATTTTAAGTTAATCCATTTTAAGTCAGATATGTAACACATTGCAATAGGCCAACAATTGGTTAGACAAACTAAGATAAATCCCTATCAATGACCTGGATGAGGGGATTGAGTGCTCCCTCAGTAAGTTTGCTGATGACACCAAATTGCGGGTGTGTTGACCTCCTTCAGGGTAGGGAGGCTTTGCAAAGGACAGGCTGGACCGATGGGCTTAGGCCAATCGTATGAGGTCCAATAAAGCCAAGTGCTGGGTCCTGCACT
>NW_010107417.1:0-7551 GCF_000699245.1 Pterocles gutturalis | reverse complement strand
TCACCACCCAATGACCAAGGCTTAGCCCAATCCTGTCTAATGATGCTGGAACAGAGAGTCCTCAAACCGCAATCCCAGAAAAGAGATAAGAGCCCGAGTGTCCGAGAGACTGAGAGCTGGCTGAGAGAGTGAGACAACCTTGAGAGAGGGGTGACCCTGAGAGAGAGAGAGCACTTCTGGACAGAGCCTCATTTAAATACCAGGCATGAGGTGCATGATATGGAATATACCATTGGCCTATTTGGGTCTGAACCCTAAACCTAAGGTCGAATCCTAGGCTAGTAATGGGGGCTGTGCTGCCTCCCAGCTTCTCCTGCCCCTGCAGACACTGGCACAGCAGAGAAGCTGAAAAGTCCTTGACTGTCGTGGCAGCAACTATAAACATCAGGAAGTTTTCAGCCTTCTTCTCAGCACAAGTCCAAAACACAGCCTCTTCCTAACTACTATGAAGAAAGTTAACTCTGTCCCAGCTGAAACCAGGACAAAACGCTAGGCTGGGAAGCACCTGCCTGAGGTACAGTTTGATACTAAACTTATTCATCTTGTCACCTGGCAAATCTGAGATGTGACAGAGTCACTCCAGTTTGCTCAGACCTCCAGTGCCCCTTTCCTTTTAATCTTTCAGCCTCTGCCTGGGCCATCCTGGGAGGTCCATAAAGCAGGGGATGGAAGAAACCTGCCAGCAGCCTTTGCATGTTGCTAGGCACAGTACTTGCCAGCACAGTGATGCAATAATTTCACTAACCTTTGATTAGGATGTTTCTTCATTTTGACAGTAAGAGATCCTCTTCCTTTCCCTCTTTTCTGTTCCCAGTAAAATACTGAACCACATCCCAGTGCTACAACTGGACAATTTTTGCTGCCTCCTCTGTTGTGGCTGCAAGTTCATGAACCTTTATGTTTGCTTAATGGCTGTAGTCAAGTCACTTTATTCTTGCTAGGTTATTTTGGGTGGGTCATAGGAATCATCATTGCTAAAGTAATCAGAGGGTTATTCAACTCAGGCTTTGATCAACTCCCCTATTTCTCCCTAGTCCATTTTATCAAAGCAACCTGCCTTTAGCTAAGTAGTATTGCTTTTGCCTTACGTGCCAACTCATAACTTCAGAGGGTGCTTGTTCATAGCTGGTGCTCACTGGCTGTCATACTGCACAGTGTGGGTATCCACTCCTGGTGCAGTCCCATGTACTGTGGGATGTGGCAGCAGAAACGTCACCACATGCGAATCTACAGGGTGCTATAGTGTGCAATATAGACCGTCAGTCTTACCAGCATAGCAAGCTGGAGATCAGCCCTCAGCTGCTGTAATATTGTTCCACATATTATACTGATTTACATGAGCCAAAGGATGGTGCCCATTAAGTATTTGCAGTTGTGACAGAGGATACATAGTCCTCTGATGCCATAGCATATCACAGTTTGTGCACTGACAATTCAATAGACAGGCACTGCTGCTGAAGTGACATACAGAAGGCATACAGCTCTGGTGAGGTCCAGATGCCACTGGTACATTTTGAGGTAGGAGGCCAAAGGCCAAACACAAACCACATTCTGGCAGTGGCTGTAATGCAAGATCATAGCACCGCTATAGACTCCGCAGTTTACGCTGGTTCTTAGTATAAAATAAAAATGTATTAAGTTCCAAGCCAGGTGGGTTTATGGTCTTACAAGGACGCCGCGCTGAATCTCCATCACCCAGTCAGACTTCTCTTTCCGTCTCAGCTTTTTTTATAAGGGCAATTTTCCAGTAAACTCCTTGCTATTCTGCAACCTATCGGTGATGCTGGAAGCTGCTTCTGCTGGAACAGTACATAATTAAGGAATAATTTATATTCTATGCATGTATGCACAGAGCAATAAAGTGTTCTCAAGAGCTGCATGCTGCTGAGGCGTTTAATCCGTGCACAGAAGGAGTTTACTGCAAAGCTGCTCCTTCCAAAAGGCTTTTGTCATCACTGTGTTGGGAGGGAATTCGGCTTATTCTTTAATAATTTCATTTGATTATGATATAATTTAAATAGCTAATGGTATGCACTCCAATTTAGGATCAGACCTCATTTTATTTGTTTGTTTGATGTACCTTGAAAATACTAAAAGCTAGTAGGGCAGAGAGAAAGTAAAGATAATGTTGTTTCACTTGTGAGATTTTTTTCCCCATAACCCTATAATAAAAAAGTGATGATAATTAAATAAACAGCACTCCTTACAAAGACATTCATGGCCACAAATTGGCATCAATTGCAGCTACTAGAAATACTTTAAAAGGTGGAGATTTGCATTTATTTGAGAACTGCTTGGTTTCAGAGGACATCTTAAAATCCATACCTTTGTGTTTCTCCTTTTATCTACTAGTGTTTTAAGTAATACTTGACATTTATACCCCTGCAAAAAAACAGAAGAGGAGAAGAATCAGGGTTTTTTAGTTTGTTTACTTTGTACATCCGACAGCACAGTTAGTTGGTGAGTCATTTCTGCCTGTTGTGGGGGGAAGGGAGAGAATGAGCATCATTCCATCAGACGTGGAAGAAATATTTTCCAAATAATGAGAAAAATGATTTGTAGACAGGAGGGTCTCAGAGGTGGGCTTGGTGCTTGGATCATTTTAATTACTGGCTTTTTAAATTTTTCCTTGACTTCAAATTGGTGATGTCTCCTTCAGGCTACAGTCAGACAACTCATCCCTCATACCAGGGACAAAGATGTTTCGATGAAGCTCTTCTGCCAGAGGGGTCTATTTGCACACCAGCACCACAAAAGCTCACCTTAATTTTCAGTGTATCTAAAAAAGGCAGCAGTTCTTGTCTCATAAAACACCATGGGCCCTGTGAAATTCCTCAAGCTCTATTGTTCTGGAAGCTGAACCAGGTCTGTGGGCGAAGGACATGGTTATCCAACACGGTTCAGGGGGACACTAGTGCGAGGCAAAATTCAAACATATTTGGTATGGAAAGTTTGAGCCTGCTTGTGTTTAAATCGGTTCACTCACAAGCAGTGCTGCTCCCCCCTGGAGGTGAGGTTTGAAAACTGCAAATGAAGGCGTTGCAGCCCGTTGCACAGCTGGGCTGAGCGAAAAGGAAAGGGATGTTTACCAAAAAAATATAATTCCTAGCAGCAGAGGCCCATGGCTTTGCTTGATATAATCATGCTTCAAAACAGCTACAGCAGAGGGCTCTGACTCACAGTCCACACCGAACTGGGCTTTGACCAACCATGATAATCTTGCCCAGCCATCCCTCACCTAACCATGTCTGCCCCTGCAGCAAGGATGGGAGAACTCCAGTCTTATACACATATATAGCACATATGTACACAATAAGTTCATCTTTGTCCTAAACAAACTTTCAGTCTAAATGGAGGGGACATTCAGTACAATGTTTAATATTCTTCTTCCATAACATGTAAGAAGGAAAAGCACAAGATAGCCATGAGGTATTTAATAGCTCAGGTGCTCAAACCACTGTTGATCACCAGTCCGTTAGCAGGACAGGCACTGTTAAAACTAGTCTGAGAGGAAGGGAGGCTGTCTGATGAAGGGTCAGGTGGAGATTTGACTACATGTCAAACAGCAGTTTCTGTGGCATAGACATGGCCTTACATGAAATTTCATCTCTCACCTGACTGAAGCGTTTTGCAATTACGTGAATTTCCTTTGTCAAAAACACTGCTGTTGCCTTGTCTCGTTCCTTAGTATTTCACCTAGGATGATAACGTGTAAATCCCAGCACAAAGAACTTAGCATGTTCTGCTCTCCCCAGCTGCTGAAGGAGATGGTCTTTATCTCCCCTGTCCAGCTCACATGCCAGCACATCCCCAGTGAGCTCTTATTACCGCCTGTCATTCACATTTGCCTGCAAGTGCCACGGCAGAAGTGCCGAGCCTTGGACATCTGGTTGTCTGCTTAGGCCAGAATTATGGGGAGTACTTTCCACAAAGAAAGAACAGTTTCCATTGCTGCAGCTGCCTGAGGATCTGGGGCATTAGTGCATACGTAGGGGGGCACCTCACTGATGGCAACAACCTGCCAGGAAAGTGAATAAGGTTTCAGGTCATTTTCTGGGGAGAGAAAGAATCTCAAGGTTGGGGATGCTGAGGACTTGCTGCAATCCTGGTGCCTCTGAAGCGTTGTGTCCATAGTGCAGGCAGTGTCATGGGCAGGAGCAGCAGCCCTCCTCCTCCTGCCATCCCAGCCAGTCTTACCCCAACTAGCAGAGGCTGCATTTCCAAGGGTAAGCTCCGTCTCTGCGTCCCTTCCATCCATGACCCTTTGACTATGATGGCCAAAAACTGTGCAATTTGCAAGGATGATCCTTTGTGTTATGACTGCCAATTCATGAAGAAAAGCCCCCAAACAGTCCTAAGGTAGCAACCACACTCAGTTTTCATCAGTGACCCTCCTGGTGAGAGGCCAGATTAACTACAAGTGGGAATTTCCTTCCTTGGATGAATACAAACACCACATAGAACTCATATAATGGTCACAAAGATTCCTCTAGGTGGTATGAAATGGCATTTTTTGTGTCTGTAATGAGTAGCACTAGGGGGCTGACAAACCTGTGCTGTACAAGACATCCTGCAGAAGCACTGGGGAGTGACTGGCTGAGGACCGTGATATGCATCCTCTAATATTGTGCATGGCAGTCATTATTTATTGTCATGGGATCAGCACATTCTCCAGCAAAGGGGCAGGATGGAGGCAGCCTTTTTTTAAAGAAGTCTAATGCTCATCATTTGCTTTATTCTCTATTGTTTCACTCGTTCTTCTTTATTGTTTGTTTGTTTTGGGGCAGAATACCCCCAGTAAGGTGGAGTGCCAATATATTGGGCACTGTTCAAATACAAAGAGTAAGCAACGCTTGTTGCATTGAAGAGCTTGTAATCAAAATAGCCCATATAAAGTGTGAAAGCACGGGGAGTATTTGAAATCCAAACTATTTCCTTCCCTTTTGTACTTAGCAAATGCAGCTTCAGTCTGGCCACACAGATTTACCCACCCACTTCTCTTAACAATCTTATATTTCAAGAGAGCTGAAATGATCATGTTCTTGCTCGGAAAGAATGGCCTTTCATGTCATTTTTCCAACCACAGACATTTGAAATGAGCCATGGAGCTTGGTTCAGAGCAAAGTGTGATGGATCCCTATTTTTCTGATCCCACGATGTACTAGTCATGTTGACATGCCACACAGGAAACAAGTGTGTTCTTCACAGACACCTTCATGTTACTGGATAACCTAAGTGGCACAGTAAAACATGGGAGTGGGGTGTGGTTTCTAATCAAACAATCCGATGTTTGAGTAAGGAATTCTGGGAGAGGCACCTCCCCATTTATCCTGCTCTGTGCTTTGAAAGTAGAGTAGGACATCTCTGAAGACAGCTCCAGAGCCTGGGGTTTCACAAGGTTTTTGCAAAAGTCCAGAGCACTAACTGTAGACTAATGAGGTGCTGCTGTGAGGCAGGCAGGCAGTCTTTACTTAAATAGCCATAGTACCTACTGCAGCACCTTGCTGGTCCTGACTGGTACCCTATGATAGCACTGTCATAATATGACTATTTATGAATAACCTGGGCCATCTGGCAGCTATATATAACATTAGGAGAGGCACCCAGAGTTCCCATATTTCCCAGCCTTTACAAGAGGGAGTATCTACAAGTGGCACTCTAAAACACATTGGAGCAAAGACAGTCCAAATAGACAAAGCAGTGATCAGAAGAGGGAAGAGAGAGAGGGCCATGATGGTGGTCTCACAGCAGGTCCATGATAGAGATTTGTCTGCAGATCACCTGTGTGATATTCCTACTAAGTAAAGGAGGTGGGTATGGCAGAAAGTCCACACAGTTTTGTGTTTCTACAAATGTCCCCAGTTTCTGAGCCTAATTCCAGGCAAATTCACCACATAATCTTACCTGTATCTTCAGAGCAGGGAGTGTAAAATCCTCCTCTTCAGTGCGACTGCAACTAAAAAAAAAGCAAAGCAGCAGAGAAACAACAGGAAAAGTGTTGTAGAGGGGCAGGAAGTAGAAGGAGACAAGGGCAACAGAGGAAAGGAGCTTTACACTAAAACCAGGCTGTCTGTGACTGCTTTGAAAGATTGTGCTATCTTAGGGATGGGACCAGGAAGAGGATGTGATTCCTCGCCAGCAACTGCTAGTGAACAGATGCAGGACAGGCTGCACAGGTAGCACATGTAGCATGCTACTGATCTATGCGTGAACAGCAGGACTGACCACATGCATCCCGCAGTATGCCTTCCGTGCCCAGGGCTCTCCAAGCAATTCAGAGAGACCCACATAGGGAAGAATTAGAGAGAAAAATAAATTACCAACTTTATGTTGACTTCAGTTGTTATCTCTTGAGACAGGCACAGCGTCTATAGCTATCTGTTATTTGTCGTGTGGGTGGCAACTGTGACATTTCAGTAGCTCGGAGTTTAGCTTTGATGAAGCTGGAGGACAAAGATCAAAATTTGACTCATCTGGGTGGGCTAAGGTTCAGCCTCATCCGAAACGTTTGACTTTCCACAACACTTACCACCTGACAGAGTTATGAAGCCTGTCCTCACAGTGTTCTCGGGAAGAAACGAAATATTGCTGCAGAGATGGAAAACAAGAACAGGATATTTTGAAGATTTCCCCAACACCACAGAGGGCATCTAGATTGGGACTGGAGTCATACAGAGGGTAGAATCCACATTTTGTGAACGATTTTATGATTTGATAGTGATATTCAAAAGGGGGGTGTATAATGAAAGATTTTAGGTTTCAATATAAGAAAAGTCTGAAAAAATCTAAGTAATTTCAAATTTACATTTTGACAGAGCCAGAATATGTCAAATATTTTGTAATCACTGAAAAAAATCAAAATTAAACAAAAACATCAAGGTTTTTTCCCCCTAAAATATTGAAACATAATGATTCACTCTGTATTTGTCTAAAGAAAAATTCCAGAAAAATCAATGGTTTCATGAGGGATTCTGGCTCCCAAGTGAGTGCTCGTAGTGAAAAAACTGTTCCTGTTGAAGTTTCTCCATACAGCTCTGTTCAGCATCAGATCAATATCCGAGGCTCTGCTGGCACTCAGTTCCTTCCCCGTGGAGCTGCTAGACTAAGCCACATTCTATATGAACATCTTCCCTTAGGTATTTCCTTACTGCTTGCACCAGCTCTTTTCAGGCGTCTCGGAAAGTGGTATGTCTATCACTCTTCTAACTTCTCTTTGTTTTTTTCCTCCCTCCTTCTTCCCTTCCCGCTCTCCTCCAGGAACCTTCTGCATCATTTCACTGTGCACTTGCGTGGCTGGAATCAACTTTGAGCTCTCCCGCTACCCCCGCTACCTGTATGGACTTCCCGACGACATCAGCCATGGCTATGGCTGGTCCATGTTCTGTGCGTGGGGGGGCCTGGGCCTCACTCTTATCTCTGGCTTCTTCTGCACTCTGGCCCCTTCTGTCCAACCTGTCCCCAGGACCAACTACCCCAAATCTAGACCTGAGAATGGGACAGTGTGCTAAAACAAATAGCAAACAAATACACACACACACATATATATATATG